>NW_026869182.1:99509-257633 GCF_020745735.1 Hemiscyllium ocellatum | reverse complement strand
CCTTCCTCCCTCTCTCTCGTCACCCTCCTCTTCTCATCCCCACCCCTCTCTCTCGCCCCCCTCATCTCTGTCACCCCCTCCCTTTCTCTCTTGTCCCCCTCCCTCTGTCTCTCGATACCTCCCTGTCTCATCCCCCTCCCTCTCACTCTCTCTCACTCCCACACTCTTTTGCTCATCTCTGTCTCTTTCTCTCGCCACCCTCTCTCTCTCGTCCACCTCCCTTTCTCGATCTCGCCTGCCCTCCAATTCTGTCTCTCGTCCCCTCCCTCTCTCTCTCTCGTCCCACTCACTCTCTCTCTCTCTCTCTCTCTCTCTCTCCCTCTCTCTCTCTCTCTCTCTCACCTCTCTCTGTCTGTCGCCCTTCTCGCTCTCCACCTCCCTCGGTGTCTCTCTCTTCCCACCTCCCTCTCTTTCCCTCTGAATCTGTCTCCCTCCTGTCCCTCCCTCCCTGTCTCTCTGACATACTCTGTCTCCCTGGTCCTTCTCTCTCCCTCTGACCCAGAGACTGGGGATGTTTGGGGTGAGGCTGCGTGTGGGTGGTGGGGGTGAGATGTGGGAGGTGGCGAAAATGGGGTAGAGATGGATTTGTGGGAGGGAGACAGAGACGCATGAGAGAGAGGGGGCGGAGAGGAAAGAGTGGAGGCGGGTGGAGAAACCGGGGTTGGGTGTGTGTGTGTGAGAGAGGTGGGGGGGAAATGAGGGAAAGGTTTGAAAAAGAGAGTGTGTGCTGAAAGAGAGAGAGAGAGAGAGAGAGAATTGAGGAGAAAGAGTAGGGGAGAGGTAATGGGGAGGCCAGGCCCAGTGGGGGGACAGAGGGAGTTAACCCCAGCTCCTGAGCTCAGGGCGCGGTGCCCTCCCCTTCCCTGAGGACCAGGACTTGGGGCTGAGTCTGTCTCTCTCCAGCTCAGCTTCTCCAACACAAAGACACACAACATCGGTCCCTCTGCTGCTCGGCACGCTGTAATCAGCATTTTTATTGGTTACAAATGGAAGTGATGGATACAGTCAGTGGGATGGTGCCTTTCTCACTGGCCCCTGAGTTGTGAGAAACATTGAAATGTTTCCCTGTAACCCCCTGTGGGATAAGGAGGGACAAACCAGCGCTCCCCTCAGTCTGTTACCATAGCGACAGGCTGCTCCATCGCTGAAACACTGAACTGAAATGAGAAAATCCGGATGGTGTGATTAATGAGGGAATTTGATGGATGGATGGATTTGGGTGAAGGATATTTCAGCACATTCTTCAGCTGCTGCCTGAACTTAGTCTGGGTCACGGCATAAATCGCGGTGTTTGTGCAGCAACTGAGGAGCTGCAGCATGAAGCCCAATTCCTGCACAAAGCGATGGAGATACAGAGGGGTATCCACAATATACAACATCCGGTACCATATAGAAAACAGCATTAACGTTGACCATAACAGGATGAAATTGGCCGAGATCACAAACAGTAAAATGATGGATTTTTTTCGGTTTCTCATTTCTGTGTCAGACTGAGCGTCCCCATTGGTGTGAGCGCGGAGTCTCCTGCGGGCTCTGCTGGTCACTAAAATGTGTCTGACGGTGAGAACATGAGCAGCAGAATCAGGAGAAATGGGACACCCGGGGTTAGAATGTGGTGGAGGGACTCGATTGTGACCCAGACACTGGAGACTAGAACAGCGTCTGTTACATCACAAAACCAGGGGGCGTTCCACAGCCGATACCGAGCCGTGAGCATAAAATACCAGGAAATGTTCTTTAAAACAGCTCAGCACAGTCACTGCTCCCAGAACCACAGCCGCCGTTTTCTCACTGCAATATTTACTTTTCAGCTTCTGGCAACAAATGGCCACAAACCGATCAAAGGTGAAAGTGACGGTGAACCAGACAGAGCAGTCAGTGGCTGCATAAAGCAGGACGGCGTGGATATTACACACGGGGACGGAGAACAGGAAATAAAACTGTTCCTCATAAACAATGGGAATGTGTCTCAGGATCAGGTCGAGGATAATGACCAGGAGATCCGCCGCTGCCATGGCCCCCAGGTAACGTCTGACACATGGAGACAATCCACAATCTTTATAAAGCAGGACGTAGATGGTCACTACGTTAACTGTGAGGAAGGAAAACAAACCCATTATCCATCAGCCTGGAGGCAAAGGGACCCGTTTGATCGGGGACCCAGTGAGATTTTCAAATGTGTCCCTGTATTCAGGGATTTATTAAAATAATTGGAGCTGGAATAACAAATGGGATGGTCGGAATTACTGACAAAAATGTGACATAGACCACAAGAAACCCTCCCTCCCCAAACACACCGAGACACATCCATAAGGACAGATGGTTTCTAGAACATTCCCACACACTCGATCACTCGAGAGCAGACACAGGTCACTCCTTCCCAGTTCCTAATACGGAGGGTGGAAACGTTGCTGTCCTGAAGGATTCTCTCCCAGTTTCCTGAAGACAAACGGAGTCAGGGAATTTCGTATATTTTGGTCTAAATTGTGGTCGATCCTGTGTCGTGGAGAAATGTAAACGCAGGGAAAACGTATTCACCCCTTTAACTGCCCGAGGGGCCTTCGGAACAGTGTCTCCTTCTCCCTGGAACGGGATCTCTTCCCTCGGATCTTATCGTTTGTTCAATTCACTGACGTCCGGCCGTTCACAAACAAACAACGTCAGGGACAGAACGTTCCGGAGAATGTCAGGGACAGAACGTTCCGGGGAATGTCAGTTATAGAATGTCGGGGACAGAACGTTCCGGGGAATGGCAGTTATAGAATGTCGGGGACAGAACGTTCCGGGGAATGTCAGTTATAGAACGTCGGGGACAGAACGTTCCGGGGAATGTCAGTTATAGAATGTCGGGGACAGAACGTTCCGGGGAATGGCAGTTATAGAATGTCAGAGACGGAAACTTCCGGGAAACTCCGTGACCTGTCCATCACCTTTCACCCCTACCCACCAACATGATGTACTGTGCACAGGCTACATACCTGTCCCGCACGGGGAGCTGTGCAGACCACATCATTGCATTGTCCATAAACGGCAACCGTACAGTCTGACCAGCACAGAGACCTGTGCAGTGATCACCCGTGAATTCATCTGTAACCCAGGAGCAGTTACCCTCCCAGCATGTAGGGCTGTGTACACCGCCCCAGTGCATTGATCTGTAACCCAGGAGCAGTTACCCTCCCAGCATGTAGGACTGTGTACCCCACCCCAGTGCATTACCCAGTAACACTGTGTTAGATCCCTGCCCAGTGTGGGGAAACTTGCAGCCCATGCTGGAAGTGACAGGACGTACAGCTCCCACCCATTTACAGCTCCATATCTCCATTGTACCATGACAGGGGGGTGCTGTGGGTGTGAACATCATTGCCAGAGAGAGATGGCAGGGGTATCAGTTTAAATATCACCACATGGGAGGGGTTTGGGGTATAGACAGAGAGGGGGAGACTGAGAGACAGTGTCATGGAAGGATGTGTTCCCAGGTTTCGGAATGCTGAAACGTAGACACTTCGATAACATCCGGTAACATGAGCCAGTCTTCCCAGGGAAGATGGGAAAAGGGACATTGGTGTGAGGTCAGATGAAACAACAGCTGCTGTGTGGTTTTGAAATTACGTTTATGTAATTTTAATAAGTGTCTTATTGAAACAGTATATTGCTGTAGAGTTGGAGTAGGGTAATAAGCAGTTAGGAGAAAGAGGGTCCCAGAGTTGTGAATAGTTGATGTAAAATGGTCACTTTCAGAGTTAAAAAAATACATTGATATTTTTTGTTTAAACACTGGAATTTGGGAGTTCTCTATCACTCATATTTCAACAGTTTACAAGCTAAATTGAGCATTTCTTTACGTTTAGTTTAACTTACCAGATGAGCTTCACACTATGCCCTAACAATTGCTGTGTGTGTATCTGTGTGTCTCTGTGTGGGGCAGGTCTGGCTGTCTCTGTGGTGCTGAAAGTGATGCAATGCCACCCTCTGCTGGCCTCCCCACGCCACTGCACAGGCATTGGCAGAGGGTGAAAACCAACAGGGATTCACTCAGAGAGGGGGAGGGAGAGGGCAGCTGCTCACAGCACCATCCAAACTGATGTCTTATCCATTTACTGATCTAAATGTCCTTTAAACATTGTAACTGTCCCTATTTTCACCAGTTCCTCTGGAAGTTCATTCCACACAAAAGCCAGCTTCTGTCTGAAATAATTACCTCTCCTGACTTTTGTAAATCTTTTTCCTCACGCCTCAAAATATCTCTCAGTTTTGAATCCCCAACTCTCGGGAAAAGACATCAGCCTTTCAGCTTATCTGTACCCCACATCATTTTATAAACCTCTGCAAAGTTACCCCTCCATCTCATACTCTCCAGTGAAAAATGTCCCAGCCTATTCAGCCTCTCCTTATAGCTCAATCCCTCCATTTCCAGTAACATCCAGGTTAATCTCTTCTGAACCCTCTCCAGCTTAATAATATCAAGGTCAATAATATCAAAGAGAATAGTCAAGGTATTTGCTAAGGGTATGGGGGAGTCCAAAACTAGAGGACATAGGCTTAAGCTGAGAGAGTAACATTTAAAAGCGACATAAGGGGCAGCTGTTTCACCCAGAGGGTGGTGTGGCTATGGAATGAGCGGGCAGGATGACCAGACTGGACACAGTATTCCAGGAGAGGTCTCACCAATGTCCTGTACAGCCACAACATGACGTCCCAATTCCAATACTCAAAGGTCTGACCTATGAAGACAAGTGTGTTACACACCTTCTTAGCCACTTTCTATATCAGATGCAAATTTTAAAGAATTAAACCTGACGGCCTAGGTTTCTGTACTACAACACCACCAAAAGACCCTTCTTTTAATTGTATAGGTCCTGTTGTTTGATTTACCAAATCCAATGCCTGGCATTAATCCAGACTATCCTCCATCTGCCACCTCTCAGCCCAGTGTGTGATATGACTGCCACCTCCCCCTCCCCCTTCAATTTTAAAATGCCCACCCCTCTCCAGGAGGCCTGCACACTCTGGCCTTGATTTTCACAAAGACCCTGAGCTTGGGTTGCTTTGTGTGGTTAGGGGGAGGTGGGACAGATTGCAGACACAGTCGTTCGGGAGGAGAGGTTGGACAGTAATCAGCGGCCTGGTATCATTTCATGGTTTTAGGCAGAGGGCAGACACACGTTAGAGGTGGGTAAGATTGATCGGTGTTTTGGGGTCAGAAATTAAGCTCTTCCTTCGCCTCTGGTGTTCAGTAATAAACATCTATTTGAGACCCTTCATTGGGCAGAGTGTTTCTGCGGGATTTCTTTCCCTAATATTGCAGACTACAGATAATAGCGATTAAAGATGTTCATAGTTAATTTCAATATTCAGCAAGTACACTCAATATCCTACAGTTGAGACAAATATCTTGCATTTGTTTAATAATACAAAGTGTTTTTTGTAATTCAGTAGTAGTAACCTGATTATAATCAATCCACACTGAGCTGGAAGCGGGCACTAAAATATGACCCAAAATCTGGGTATGGTAGTATAGTGGGCAGTGTCCGTGTCTCTGAGCCAGAGCTCTGGATTTGATTCCAATTCCTGAACTTGTGTGGTAGTGTTCCTAGCTCTGGATGAGAAGGTGTGGATTCATGTCCTGCCTGTTGCAAAGGTATGTCACAGCATGTCATAATAGGCTGATGAACAAACACACAGGAGAATAATGTTACAGCTTTATGGGTATTGCCGAGTGGTGCTCATGTCCCTACCTCTGGGCACAAAGGTCTAGGTGTAAATCCCACAGAAGTGTCTCATAATATATCTGAACAAACTGATTAAAATGGTTTTAGGATTGTGACTTGATGGAGAAAGAACAGGTGTCGGTGTTGAATTTCAGCATTTCGGCCCGGGATTATTGAAAGTACAGCCATTCGTGTTGATTGAAGTCACATTTCGCAGCAGGAAAGGTTTATAAAATCAGAACGGTCATGGATAGGTTGAGTAGTCAGGGTGTTTCCCCAGGTTAGGGGCATCCAAAACTAGAGGACATTGGTGGAAAGTGAGAGGGGAAAGGCTTTGATGAGGCCTAAGGGGCACCTTTTCACACAGAGGGTGGTGTGTGTATGGAATGAGCTGCCAGAGGAAGTGGTGGAGGCTGGTACAACTACATCATGTAAAAGGCATCTGGATGCTGACAGACCTGCCGAGCTTTTCCAGCAATTACTGTATTTCATTAAAAAATGCATTCATTTTAACACACGTATTCTGAATAAATTAGACATTTTTATTTTTTAATGAAGCAGGAACATAAAAACAGATCTTCAAATCGACCAAGACCATTTTCTGCTCAGGGTATGGCTCTGTGTATGACAGCAGCAATGATGCCCCGACATGTAACAGGGAATGTGATGGAGACATAGTTTGGACAATGTACATGGGATAATATCTGGACAAAGTTCTTTCAAGTTACAATTGCTGTGTGTGTGTGTGTGTGTGTGTGTGTGTGTGTGTGTTTTTAGAACATGACATATCCATTCTTTCCACCATAGTTTGAGTAACATTGCTCTGGATCATAAACGTGCTATTTGAGCAGATTAAAGATACTAGCCTGACTTGTTCCTAAAACTGACCCTGACCCAGTCTGAGACCGATATCATCGGCCATATCACCGACCTGGTTACATTTAACATTTGTTGTGAGCAGTGGAGGGGTGGGGCTAGAAAGGAAACAGTGACCCAAAAAGCCGGGGGAACTTTCGACCGGTGAGCCAGATGTCGGTGGTGGGTACATTGTTGGAGGGGATTCTGGGGGATAGCATTTACATACATTTGGGAAGGTAAGGGCAAATCAGGGTAGACAACGTGGCTTTCTGCATGGGAAATCATGGCTCACTAATTTGATTGCGTTTTATGAAGAGGTGACAAAGAAGATTGATGAAGGCAGTTTGGTCGACATTGTCTATATGGACCTCAGCAAGGGGTTCATAACATTCTGATTGGTAGGCAGATTAATAAGGTTCTGTCACATTGGGATACAGAAGAAGCTCGTCACAATTGGCTTGAAGGGAGAGGGGTATTTTTCAGACTGGAGGCTTGTGAGCAGCAGTGTGCTGTAAGAATCAATACTGAGTTCACAAAACATTTCATCATTTATGTAAAGGATTTAGATGTGGATATTGTGGCCATAGTTGGTAAGTTTACTGATTACATCAGAAAGGTGGTGTAGTAGATTATCTCAGAGTACAACAAGATCACAAATAGATGGGACAAAGGGGCAAGGAGTGACGGATGAAGTTTAATTTAGATAAATACGAGGTTACACATTTTGGGAAGGTAAATCAGAGCAGAAATTATACACTTAATGGTAAGGGCCTGGTGAGTGTTGTGAAACAAATGGACATAGGGCTGCAGGTACATTGTTCCTTGAAAGTGGAGTCAAATGCAGACAGTGCGGTACAGAACACATTTGGCACATTTGCCTTAATCAGTCAGAGCATTGATTATAGGAGTTGTGGTGGTATGTTGTATCTGTACAGGATGTTGGTGAGGCCACTTTAAGAATACTGTGTACAATTCAGTTGTCTGCAGAAAAGATTTACACGGATGTCCCAGGACTGGAGGTTTGAGCTTCAGGGAGAGGTTGATTAGTTTGAGGTGTTTCCCCCTGGAGTGTTATTCTAAACAGCCATGTTCTGCTCCCCAGGATCCCAGAACAGGAGAGCATAGGTTGAAGGGGAGAGGACGAATAGTTTAGAAGGGACCTGAAGTTAAATGTTTCACGCAGAGTGGTGTGTGTACATAAAGTGCTGTCAGAGGAAGTAGTGAAGGCAGTTACAATCGCACATTTAAAAACTATCTGAAAGAGGAGGGATATTGGCCAAATGCTGGCAAATGGGACTGGATCAGATTTGATATCTGATCGGAGTGAACAGATTAGACTAACGGGTCTGTTTCCGTTCTGAATGACTCTGATTCTGTCAGAGGGATGACGAAAATTCTGAAAGTACGTTTCAAATCCGAATCCTCTTCACTGGACGTTTACTTGGGACATAGAACATAGAAAAATATAGCGCAGTACATGTCCTTCGGCACTCGATGTTGCGTCGACCGAAGCCTACCTAACCTACACTAGCCCAATAACCTCCATATGCTTATCCAATGCCCCCTTAAATGACCATAAAGAGGGAGAGTCCACCACTGCTACTGGCAGGGCATTCTATGAACTCACAACCCGCTGAGTAAAGAATCTTCCCCTAACATCTGTCCTATACCTACCACCCCTTACTTTAAAGCTGTGTTCCCTAGTAACAGCTGACTCCATAAGCGGAAAAAGGTTCTCACTGTCAACCCTATCTAAACCCCTAATCATCTTGTAGGGGTCTCTATGTTCACATTGATTGATTGAAAGTCGCGTTCGTGAAGTATTTGACAGGGAACAGAGTCATGGATAATGGGACGCAGACAGGAAAGTGGGGCTGAGACCCCAACCTGATCAGCCACAATGTTAGTGCCTGGTGGAGAAGATTCAACGTATCTAATGACTCACTCCTGTCCCTCAATCCCATGTTCCTGTGTTCCATTCAGCCCATTAAACCTGTTAGGCAGGAGCATTTAGAGGCTACTTACTTCTATAACCTGGTGAGCAGAAACAGAGGAGATCATTCGGCCCTTCAAGACTGTCCTACACGCTTTGAGGTGATTTGAGAAATGTAATTGTAAAACCCAGGCTGGATATGAAAGAGGCCCCTAATCTCTCTTTACAGAGCTTCCCCTCTCTGCGACTTGTGCTCCATTTGTTGGACATGTTTTAGACACAAATTCACGATGAATACAGCCCCCATACTTCACCCAGCGATGGCTCACACAATCCTCTGGTCTCCCTGACAGCAACATTCGATAACAGAACATCCATGAAAATAACACCCACTAACTTTCCAATAAGAGCATGTGAGAACATCAGACACAGGGGCAGGTCGTTCACTCCTCAAACCTGACTTTCCCTTCACTAAGGTCATGGCTGATCTGCTCTTGGTCTCAAACCCTCTTTCAAACCCAATTCTTCATCGCCCTCAAATCTCTGACAGGTCAATATCCATCTACCTCCTCTTCAAATACTTTCAGTCATCGAGCTCCCTGAACACTCTTGAGAAGAGAAATCCTGACATTCAACGCCACCTGTTTGAAGAAAATCCTTGCTGCTCCTATACCATGGCTTATTGATATGAACAAAAGAGATTAACACAAGGGGTCAGGTAATAATGACTGGCCCTGATATCAAGGCTTCTGTTGACTTCTGTTGACATCAAGGAGCTTAACAAATCTGAACTTAATGAGAATCAGAGAAAACTCTCCAATGTTTGGAATCAAACATGGCACAAAGGAAGGTGTTCATCATCTCAGTCCTGGGTCACCTCTGTGGGAGATCCTCAGGGTAGCTTCCTCTTCACAAACAGCTTCAGCTGCTTCATCAATGTCTCCCCGCCCCCACCCTCCCCACCATAAGATCCGAGGTGGGGATGGTCACCTAGGATTCCACACTGTTTAGAATAATTTGACGCCCCTGTCAGGTTCTAAACTGGACTGTGTCCATGTGCAGCAAGACCTGCACTCCATTGAGGCTTGTGCTTTTAAAGAGTCCATAACATTCATATAAAGGACTGTCTGACACTGCACATTGCCACAATAAAATAAGAGTTCATTCCACACCTCACACTGGTTTGACAGGAATATGAGGAAGTCGTTCAGCCCATTGACACTATTGGAGAGGAACAGGGACAGCCCATTCAGTGCCTCCAACATATTACTCAGGAAGAGAAGGATTTTAGTGTGAAGGGCCACACCAGAGCCCCTCAACAATATTTGAAGGTGGTAGCCTAGACTCTAATGTTCTCTTATTTTAAAGAAAATATAAAGTGTCTGTTCCAGATGCAATGTGGTGGGTCAAACAACTCCGTGTGAAGCATAATTCTCCCCGTGTCTGCGTGGGTTTCCTCCGGGAGTTCCGGTTTACTCCCACAGTCCAAAGATGTGCGGGTTAGGTGAATTGGCCATGCTAAATTGGCCGTAGTGTTAGGTAAGGCGGAAATGTAGGGGTATGGGTGGGTTGCGCTTCGGCGGGTCGGTGTGGACTTGTTGGGCCGAAGGGCCTGTTTCCACAAAGTAAGTAATCTAATCTAATCTAATCCATAACACCATTTATGTAAACACGATAGATGAAATAAAACCAAAGAAAGAAGAATTTAGAATAACAGATTAAAGAACTATTACTAATGAATTGTTCCAGTACTAGAAAAAAAAGGAATATTCAGACACTGAATGACACAAATATTTCTCCAATTCAGGATTTAAAAACAGCACCAAGAGAAAATTCATAGAGAATAGCAGCCAGGAGTCATTCACTAAAGCTTTCAACTCGGTGGAGACCCCAATAATTTCTGATGTTACTGAGAAAGCAAAACCCAGAAATCCTAATCTGTGAGAGCTGACCATACCCATTCCTTCTGCATTAAAATAAACCTAAGGCCTCACTAGTTGTTTACTCAAGTAGTCCTAACTAGCCAGCTTGGGAATGGTCATTCAATCTCTCTCGTGAAAGAAACCAGAACAAAATAACCTCTTAAAGCTACAGCATCATCACACTAGTCAGCACATCGAGCTGTCATACAGGAACCGAGGGTAACCCAATCAGGCCCTTGGCCCTGTCCAATCGGACGAGGAAGAAGACGGTCAGTCCCTTGAGTCACTTACACAGGATCAGTAGGAGGCCATTCCCACCTCAATGCCCTTACACAGGGGCAGAATGAGGTAATTGATGCTGATTGCTGATGAATGGCTTATGCTCGAAACATCGATTCTCCTGCTGTGCTTTTCCAGTAAACCACTGTCTACTCTGATCTTCAGCATCAACTGTCCTCGCTGTCTCCTAACTGATGCTCTAACATGATGACCAAGTGGAACAGAGGGTACACAGCCTGGTGTTCTCTATGTAGGGTGGAAGCTGATGGGAATGGCTACCTGTTTCAGATGGAAGGTATTGTGGCTGCTGTTGGGGATTGTGAGCAACATGACGTTCAGTACGGGATCACACGCCAACTGCACAATAACGTGGGGAGAGTTAATTTAGGCATATAAACTATTAGGACAGTCACGTTAGACTGATGGATGGACTCTCTAAGTTCAAATAATGCTGATCTTGTCCATGTTGATCTTGTATAGTGCACGTCCTGTTCAGTGTAACCTGTGTGCTTTACTCTGTCCTAGTCTATTTCCACCCTATGATCTGTCTGGCCTTGCTGACTATGATCTGCCTCCACTGCTCATAAATGAAGTGTTTCCCTGTACTGAGGTACACGTGACAATAACTCAAACCAATCAATCCTGGGTAAAGTCTGGAATTTCTCACCTTGTCCATGTCTCTTTTGGAAATAAGTAATCGCTGTCACTCCTCGTGTTTATCGTCACCGTTTCTTCTCTCACAACTCTAGTGATTAAACACTCAGCTTCTTCACTCTATCCTCGTGATACCATCACGCGTGTCTGTGGTAAGGAGATCATTCCTTACAAAGGAGATCAAATCCGTAGAGAGTGTCCCAACCACGCTCTCAGCAAGGCCCTACAACAGCAGGAAGATGGCATTACTTATGTACTGGAATGATCTTACAATGAAGGACAGCATACCATTGACTGCACCCATTACTTACACAGGGTTTGATTCGGAGCAGTCAGCATAGACTTGTGAGTGGGAGATCATGCTACCCAAATTTGTTAGAGTTCGTTGATGAAGTGACCAAGAAGGTTGATGAGGGCCGAGTGGTAACCATAGTCTCTATGGATGTCAGTAAGGCCTTTGATAAGGTTCCACATGGCAGGCTGCTCTGGAGAGTTACATCACGTGGAATGCTGGGGGAACTGGCCAATTGGATCCACAGTTGGCTTGATAGTAGGAAGCAGATGGTTTAGTGGAAGGAGGCTTGTCAGACTGGCGGCTGGGTCCATGGCTGTTTGTTGTCTATGATTTGGTTGAGAATGTACAAGGTATGATTAGTCAGTTTACAGATGACACTAAAATAAGTTAACATGATCAGTGAGGAAGTTTATCAGAAATTGCAGCAGGACCTTAATCAGTTGGGGAAGTGGGCCGAGAAATGGCAAATGGAATTTAATATAGATACGTGAGGTCTTGCATTTTGGAATCTCAACTCAAGGTAGGGGTTGCACGGCGAATGGGAGGGCCTTCAGGGGTGTAGTGGGCAGAGACACCTTGGTGCTCAGGAGCATGGTTCTCTGAGAGTGGAGTCACATGTAGACAGGGCAGTGAAGAAGGCATTTGACACACTGACCTTCATCAGGCCGGACATTGAGCATGGAAGTTGGGAAATTGTGTTGCAGTTACACAGGACTTTGGTAAGGCCACACTTGGAGTATTCTGTTCAATTTTTATCACTTTGTTATAGGGAGCATTTTATGAAATTAGAAAGAGTGCAGAAGAAATTCCCATGGACGTTGCCAGGACCCAATGGTCTGAGTTATCGGGAGAGGTTGCACAAGCTAGGACCTTTTCTATAGAGTGCAGGAGACTGAGGGGGGACCTTATAGAGCTGTATAAGATCATGAGGGGTATGGATAGGATTAATGCTCTCAGTCTTTTTCCAAGGTGTAGAGAATCGAGGATGAGATGGGATCAGTTTAAGGTTAGAGGGGAAGGAATAAAAGGGAACCTGAGGGGCCACTTCTTCACACAGAGGCTGGTACGTGGATGAGCTGCCAGCAGATGTGGCTGAGGGGGGTACATTAACAACATTTCAAAAGCACTTGGATAAATACGTGGATAGGAAAGGACTGGAAGGATATGGGCCAACTGCAGGGAAATGGGGTGAGCGTGGATGGACATTTACAAGGTGGAGTCGAACCCCTCTGTTAATTAAAACCAAACATCCAGAAAGGCTCGCCTCAGCTCGTAATCTGTTAAAATATGAGCGACACAAATCTCCTACATTCCACTATTTAAACAAAAATTCACAAATTAGTTTCTTAACTTTAGTAGTGAACACTGAACAACAACTATTCACAAATACAAGCCTCTCTTTTCTTAGCTACTTACTATCTGTTTCCAACTCTGTAAAAATATGCTGTTCCACCAACCCCCATATTAAACATTACAATCTCAAGACCACACATTCTCTATTTTTCCCACTGTGTTCACTCTTCCAGCTGCTGATCTCCCTGGGTCATGTATTGTTTTACTGCAAGTAGTTTTGTCATGAACATGTATCTTTGATAGAGCGTATTTGAGATGGCCAGCTAGCACTCCTGCTCTGCAGTTGGATGGCAGCAGCTCTCTCTCCAGTGTTCCAAATGCCGAGTTCACTTACTCCACATGATACAATAATTCTCATAATTTGATTGCTTTCCAGCTGTCCAAACAATAGTATTCTAATTCAGTTGGCTTCGGATATACTGAGCATTATTTAAACTACTAATACGTCACCCCCACCTGCTTCACTCCATGCTGTGCCCTCTTCAGGTGCTGTTTAGTTCTCTCACTTACTCGGTCTAATCTCTCCCTCACCTCACATACATAATCCAAGTGTGAGATCTCTGACCTCGGTCCAGTCAATTTGGATTTAATTAATTTCAAAGGATTTCATTTCATGTACGAAGATTAACTCAAAGCAAGTAAACGGAGTAGATTTACTTGGGGCATCTTCGACGATAAGCAATTTACTGGGACACCTTTATCCCAATCATTTGGCCAATCCTGACAGTACGCTGTTAACATGGTCTTCAGCGTCTGATGCTAACTTTTTAATGTTCCCTGGGATTCAGGATGGGACGCACTTGATTTGAAGTGCTGTATGCCTATGCTATCCATGACTTCCTTAAACAGCTGAGGGGTAAAATGAGACCATTGGTCTGATTGAATCTCTCTGCGGAGCCCACGGTGAGTAAAAAAAGCCACCAACTCCTCTACCTCCCTTTTTGCCTTAACACTCCATAATGGAATTGCCTCTGGCAATCTGGTCGACACATCCATTATGGTCAGCAAGTGTTGGTTTCCACTTTTACTTTAGAAAGGGGAGCTCCACAATTAATCAGAACCCACGTGAAAGGTTCTTCGAATGCAGGAATCGGCAACAAAGATGCTTGTTGTTTATTGCCTGTGACTTACCGACCACATGGCATGTATGACATGTAAAACAAAAATTAACCACATCCTTGAGCATTCCAGGCCACTAGAAATGCTTCTGCACCTAAGCTTGAGTCTTCCTTACACCTAGGTGACCACCTGCAGTTAGTTCGTGTGTTACCCATAACACGGTATGCTACCAGTCAAACGATCGAGTGCACTTGGCCCATTTCCCTTCTGCACTAACCTACCGTTTTTCTCCACGTTCAGGATGTTCCTGCACCGTGACATCACACAGGGTGTCAGTTACCTGAACATCAACTCCTTTGTCTTTTTCTTTCATTTTTCCTTCCTGCTGTAACTTATGACAGTGGGATGTTGTTACTGCACAGTCTGGAAAATTCCTGGGTATATTTCTTTTAACTCCTCAGTTCCCTAGTTTTCATTTGACTTCTCCACCATAAGAGGTCTCTCCCACCTTGGACCCTATTAAATTGTTCACAAGAACAAACTGTATTCCTGGAACTGACACTCTGTCACTCACTCTGACTGTTACTTCCCCAATCCTGATTTGGCACTCCAATGTGGTGTTTCTGTCCCCAACCTGAGTTTCTGTCCCAATTCCACAAATTATCACACTCTTGAGTAACATGTCAGGAAAAGTGAAAATCGTTCCATCTCTTGCTATTAGGGGCTGAGAGAAAGTGAGGACTATAAACGGTGGAGATTAGAGTTGAATATTGTGGGGCAGGAAAAGCACAGCAAATCAGGCAGTATCTTAGGCAGGAGAGTTGGCGTTTCAGGCACAAGTCCTTCATCAGATAAGTGGGGGGTAAGGGACGGAAAAAGGGGGCTGAGAACTAAATAGGAGGGTGGGGGTGGAGCTGGGTGGAAGGTAGCTTGCAAGATGATAAGTAGATGCTGATAGGACGGAGAGGAGGGTGAAGTGGATAGGTGGTAGGACAGCTGGACCCCTCAAACTATACCGCATCAACATCGACTTCACCAATTTCCAAATCTCCCCTCCCACAACCTTATGCCAGATCCAACCATTCAAATTACTCCACCCTCTTGAACTGTCATAATTATCCTTCATCCTTCCCACCTATTCACTCCACCCTCTCCTCCGACATATCACTATCACTCCCAACTACATCTTCCTATCACCCTCCCAGTGACCCTCCCGCGAGTCCAGCTCCTACCCTCCTATTTATCTTTCAGCTCCCTTGTTCCCCTGCCACATTCCTGACGATGGGTTTATATCTGATATGTCGATTGTCCTGCTCTTCAGATGCTGCCTGATCTGGCACCTCACTTCTCAACTATTAGCAACTGCACAGGTCCCATATCTCAGAAAATTATAATTTATCGTCCTCCCCGGAACCTCCCGCCCCCCCCCCCCCCACCTTCTGAGTAAACTTTATCCACAGAGGTGAATTCTTTATAGAGCCCAGGCACTGACTCTGTACCTAGGCTGTGCACTCTCCTACAGCTCCTTGGAGACTTGGGGTCTTCTTTAACAGTTTCACTAATGCCACTGGCTTAGCCTCTTCTACCACATCTTTTCCCAAAGTATCTTCCTTCCACCCCCAGCACGGTGTGTCCCAGCTTACTGCAGTGAAAGCTCCTTTTCCCAGTGCCTTTCTTAAACCATCGGCACTGTAATGGTATGTGTTTCACTCCCTAATAGTGAGAACACCATAGGCCTTTCACCTCCTTTCAACTCCCTTGGGCTTCTATTTTTACCTATAGTAAACTATTGTGCGCTACTGTTCGCTTTGTAGTGTGTGATATCTCCTTCTCCCAGTTTCTATCCTTCACAGGATGAAAATCCTCCCAGAAGCTAAATTTCATCTCATGCACCAATGCATATTTACCTGCTATTTCTGCCACGCTTCTCACTTCTTGAAATTTCTATTCATTCACATGATTTTTTACCATCTCTGGAAGTGCGTCTTTAAACTCCTCCAGCAGAATAATCTCCCTTCGAGCCTCACATGTCTTATCCATTTTTAAGGTCCACACTCGTCTACCAAAATGACTGTGTTTAATTCTTTCAAACTCAACATAAGTCTGACCTGGTTCCGTCTCTATATTTCTGAACTTCTGCCTATATTCTTCTTGTACCAATTCATAACCAATCAAAATAGCCAGATTGAGATCTGAATAATCTCTTGACCCCTCATCTGCCAGTGCTGCAAATACCTCACTCCTGTGCCCACCGGCATGGTCTGAATGAGCGTTACCCACAAGTTCACTGGACACACCATCTGCTGAGCCATTTCGTTTTTCAAATGAAATAAAAACAGATATTTACATTTTTCTCACCGAAATATGACAAGGTATTATCATAGCTGTATACATCCCTTCATCTCGATCCTGTTCATTTAACTTCCCAACTTCCGAAATTCAAATTATCTCTCTCTTTTCCTCTCTTACCCATTCCCTTTGTTCTCTCTCTGTTTCCGTCCCTATTTTCACCTTCTAACTCCAGTTGCCAGATTTGCAATTTAAGTTTTTTCTAACCCTACTGCAGTTGCCTGTTTCTCTGACACACCAAAGTGCTTGACCATCTCCGTTACAATTTCAGCTTTCCTTTTGTCCCTGGTTAAACCCAATTCCAACCTATTTGCTAATTATAAACATATTCCTTGCTCTGACTTTGTAAACTTCCTTGGCAAATTTGGGAACCTCTTTAGTAATGTTAAAATAAAACAATTCTTTCACTTTTACTTTAACCAACCACAAGTTAACAAAATTAAATGAATTTTCCTAACGGTTTTATGTGAAGATCCAGGTCACTAATTGCAATGTATTGGAATCTGCTGGGACCTTTTGTACCACAAATCTGTTCAAGTCAGTCCAAGTCCCCAGCAAGGCCCCAAACTGTGATGATATGAATGTCAAACCCCTCTGTTAATTAAAACAACACACCCAGAAAAGCTCGCCTCGCATCATAATCTGATAAAAGGTGGGTGACAGAGAACTCCTAAATTCCACTAATTAACGAAAAATAATAATTTATATGTATGCAAGTTAGCTCACTGAGCATGAATATTTGTTTTCAGATGTTTCGTCACCATGATTAGGTGACATCATCAGTGAGAGTTTCCACTGAAGCGCTGGTGGTTTGTCCTGTCTCTCTATTTATGGGTTTTTCTTCCCGAAGGTGGGTGATGTCATTTCCGGGTTTTTATTAGAAGAGAAGGTAAATAGGATCCAAATTGATGCATTTATTGATGGACTTCTGGTTAGAATGCCATTCTTCTGAGAACGTCCTTGCGTGTATGTGTGTGTGTTGTTCCAGTCAAAGTGATGCCCTTCTCTGTCTGTATTATGGAATATAGTGATAGTGCGTCATGTATTTTGGTGGCCAGTTGGTGTTCATGTATCCTGGTAACATGACAACAGGACCATTACAATGGCAGAAAAATGATTTTGTATACATTGTTTAATCAATGTGTGTGTGCAGATATTTTTCATATGTGCACAACACATTCTAAATGAACAACGGAGACACAGTTATTGAAAAATGACGCACATGATGTATAAAATTTATAAAACATTATTTGATGCTCATGTAATGTGACATGTTCCCCTTCTCGCAGTGTTCCATCCTTTTCTGGAATTCTCTACTCTAACTTCACATTCTTATCAGGTTGTGTGTTGTACATTCTTTCTTCTGGTGTCCCAACGTATTTCCGTTAATCCCCTTTCTACTGGGACTTCAATATATTGGCCTGCTGGGTGCTTTCCAAAGCTAGTGTCTGTCATATCATTGGAGAGAAAAATTCTGCCATCAGACCCACCATTTGAACACATTACTCTGTTATAAATATACTGTAGAAAGTACCACAGCACACAGGAATTGCCAAAACATTGAGGGATGTGCATCTATTACTTTCAATAACCTAGTTTACTCATTTTTCACATGTCCCCATCTATATCCTCTCTCTTTGTATCTAGTCAAAAAAATTGCCAATTATTCTTTATGTCCCATCTCTCAAACACCTTATTTCAATTTATATCTATAGCTCTCTTCTTGATGTAATGTGATTATAATTGAGCAATATCACTACAAAGATATGAGGGAGGAGCTGGCTAAAGTTAATTGGAAGGGGAGCCAAGCAGGGAAGCCCACGGAGCTACAATGGCAGGAATTTATGTTGGATAATTTGGAGAATATTAGAAATTCTCCCAAAAAGATGATTCATATTCATGGGAGGACAAGGCATCCATGAGTGACAAGGCTTCGAATCAAAAGAGGAAACATACAATGTGGTGAAGAGGATTGGGAATCTAGAGAATTCATTGGCTCTGAAACTACATCAGGCTGGCATCCCTGACACTGCAGAGTTCTTAATCATTGTCAGGGAGAGAAACAGACGGAAACACATTCAACTTAAACCCAGAAGATGGGATTACTCAAGGGAAAAGATTCAGGTGAATTTAACAATTGAATAAAATCAGTGAAATGTTCTTACGGAATGTGTCAGATTGGAAACATGACCTCAGCAGAATGAGAATATGAAAATGCAAGTATTTCCACATCAGAAACCAGAGTAGGTCACTGAGTACAGGGCTGATGGGTGAATGAGTCTCAATGTGAACTAGGGGACAGAGAGCAGAATTGCATTTCAGATATTGCGGCTCAAAACTGCATATCCATGTAGTGCTGGAGACCACAGCAGCACGAGAAGCAGAATACCATTCAAGCACCACCTTTTATATTTTACCCAGGGATAATCTCCTCAGTCTGCCATTACAATCAACACGATCTATATATCAGTAGTGACTGTGGGTGAACATGTCAGGGTCAGAACCACGTCAACCTAAACCTGCTTTTCGCATCAGAGAGGCAGGAGCTGGGAGGAAGTGAAGTCGGAACGCCAAGCCGGTCGGGAAGGTAAGTGATTGTTATTTACGTGGAAGTGATTACGCCACAGTTGAAGAGGGTGAAGACATGACTGCCCAGCTGGTTGAGTGTGCTACGTGCTTGATGTGGGAGGTCAACGACTCTGATGTGTCTGGCTTGTATTAGTGTGGAAAGTGTGTGCACGTTCAGCTACTGGCAGAGCGTATTGCAGCACTGATGAAAGAACTCGAGGACCTTAGGCTCATCCGAGAGAAGGAGATCTTTCTGGACAAGACCTTCGGCGAGGTTATTACACTAATCGTACCAGAAGAGAGCAGAGGAGAGCAGACAATGAGTAAGTCAGAGAGGAGACGGGTGCAAGAGACCCTGGGGGAAGTACCTGTCAGGAACAAGTTGAAACTTATGGAAACAGTAGAGACAGATGACACTGCCAGTCCACGAGGCGGCCAGGTCTGTCAATCAAAAGTTGGCATGGAGGCAGAGCAGAAGAGTCACACAGAGCCGTGGTAATAGGGGACTCCATAGTGAGAGGAACTGACCGGGGTTTTTGTGGCAGCAGACAGGACTTAAGGATGTGTTGCCTTCCTGGTGCCAGGGTTAAAGACATCACAAACAGAGTGCAGGAAATCCTCCAGGGCGAAGGTGAAGAGCCAGAGTTGGTGGTATATGTCGGCACAAATGATGTCGGGAAGAAGAGGAGGAACATACTACAGCTGGACTTAGGAGAACAAGGAAGAAGGCTGAAAAGCAGGACGTCCAAGGTGGTTATCTCCGGTTTGCTTCCAGTTCCTAAGGCTGGTGTGGCCAGAAACAGGGAGATAATGGACTTGAACGTGTGGTTGGGGAACTGCTGCGGGAAGCAAGGATTTAAATTCTTGGATCACTGGGGTATATTTTGTGGGAAGCATAAATTCTACAAGAGAGGCGATTTGCACCATCATAGGTTATGGGCCAGCATTCTGGCAGGCAGGTCTGCTACTGCAACTCAGCTATGTTTAAATTGAGTTGCGAGCGGGAAGGGGGTGTGGGGAGGGGACAAACTGGATGTTTAAGAAGGAAATTGGAGGGAAAGTTAGAACAAGGGAAGTCAAGAAAGACAACTGTATCAATGAGGCAGGAAACTCAGAAAGAGATCATGCTGTAAGGTTGAGTGAAATAGGAGTTGATGGGAAGGGTCAGGGCAGTAACAAATTAAAAATACCATATATGAATGTATGAAGCATTGGAAATAAGATGGATGAGCTTGAGGCTCTTTTGGAAATTTACAGATACGGTATTGTGGGGATAACTGAGACGTGGCTTCAAGTGGACAGGGCCTGGGAAATTAATACTCAAGGCTACACGTGCTATTGTAAGGACAGAATGACGGGCAGAGGGGGTGGGGTGGCCATGTTGGTAAGGGATGATACGCAGTCCCTTGCACGGCGGGACATAGAATGAGGGGATGTAGAGTCAGTGTGGATAGAGCTCAGAAATACTAAGGGTAAAAATACCCTCTTGCGAGTTATCTACAAGCCCCCAAACAGGAGTCTGGATGTCGGAAGTAAGTTAAATCAGGAGCTGAAATTGGCCTGTCGCAAATATGTTGCTAGAGTTGTTATAGGGGATATCAACATCAGGTAGACTGGGAGAATCAGGATGGTATTGCACCGCAAGAAAGAGACTTTATGGAGTGCCTCAGAGATGGATTCTTAGAACAGCTGGTGCTGGAGCCGACCTGGGAGAAGTTAATTCTGGATCTGGTATTGTGCAACGAACCAGAATTGGTCAGGGACCTCGAAGTGAATAAGCCATTGGGAAGTAGTGACCATAATACAATCTGCAATTTGAGAGGGAGAGGGTACAGTCGGAAGTGATAATTTTTTCAGTTGAATAAAGGGAACTATGGAGCTATGAGGGAGGAGCTGGCCAAAGTTCAATGGTGCAATACCTTAGCAGGGATGACAGTGGAGGAACAATGGCGGATATTTCTATGCATAATGCAGAAGTTGCAGGATCAGTTCATTCCAAAAAGGAAGAAAGATCCTAGGAGGAGGCATTGGGTGGCTGTGGCTGACGAGGGAAGTTAAGAATCATATAAAGTTAAAAGAGAAAAAGTATAACATAGCAAAGATAAGTGGGAAAACGGGGGACTGGAAAGAACAACAGAGGATTAGCAAGAAGGAAATACGCAGAGAGAAAAATTGGTACGAATTTAAGATGGATAATCATATAAAGGAGGATAGTAAAAGTTTTTTTTAGGTATGTGAAAGGCAAAAAAATGGTTAAGACTAAAATTGTGCCCTTGAAGACAGAAACAGGGGAAATATTACGGGGAACAAAGAAATGGCAGAATAATTGAATTGGTACTTCAGATCTGTGTTCACTGGGGAAGACACAAGCAATCTCCCTGAGGTAACAGTAGCTGAAGAACCTGAACTGAAGGGAATTTATATTTGCCAGGAATTGGTGTTGCAGAGACTGTTAGGTCTGAAGTTTGATAAGTCCCCTGGGCCTGATGGTCTACATCCCAGGGTACTGAAGGAGGTGGCTCAGGAAATCGTGGATGCATTGGTGATTATTTTCCAGAGATCGATAGATTCGGGATCAGTTCCTGCCGATTGGAGGGTGGCTAAGGTTGTGCCACTTTTTAAGAAAGATGAGAGAGAGAAAGCAGGAAATTATAGACCAGTTAGTCTGACCTCAGTCGTGGGAAAGATGCTGGAGTCTACTATAAAGGATGAAATTACGACACATCTGGATAATAGTAACAGGATAAGTCAGAGTCAGCATAGATTTATGAAGGGGAAATCATGCTTGACTAATCTTCTGGAATTTTTTGAGGATGTAACTCTGAAGATGGACGAGGGAGATCCAGTAGATGTAGTGTACCTGGACTATAAGAAAGCTTTTGATAAAGTCCCGCATAGGAGGTTAGTGAGCACACTTAGGGCGCATGGTATTGGGGGCAAAGTATTAACTTGGATTGAAAGTTGGTTGGCTGATAGGAAACAAAGAGTAGTGATAAACGGCTCCATTTCAGAATGTCAGGCAGTGACCAGGGGGGTCCCACAGGGATCAGAACTGGGACCGCAGCTTTTTATAATATATGTTAATGATATAGAAGATGGTATTAGCAATAACATTAGCAAATTTGCAGATGATACTCAGCTGGGTGGCAGGGTGAAATTTGATGAGGATATTAGGAGATTACAGGGTGACCTGGACAAGTTAGGTGAGTGGTCAGATGCATGGCAGGTGCAGTTTAATGTGAATAAATGGATGGTTATCCACTTTGGTGGCAAGAACAGGAAGGCAGATTACTATCTAACTGGAATCAATTTAGGCAGTACAGAAATATCTGGGTGTTCTTGTACACCAGTCAATGAAGGTATGCATGCAGGTTCAGCAGGTAGTGAAGAAGGCGAATAGCATGCTTGCCTTCATGTCAAGAGGGATTGAGTATAGAAGCAAAGAGGTTTTTCTGCAGCTGTACAGGGTCTTGGTGAGACCACACCTGGAGTACTGTGTGCAATTCTGGTCTCCAAATTTGGGAAAAGACATTCTGGCTATTGACGGAGTGCAGCGTAGGTTGACGAGGTCAATTCCTGAGATGACGAGTTACCTTACACTGAAAGACTGGAGCGACTGGACTTGTATACCCTTGAGTTTAGAAGACTGAGAGGGGATATGATGGAGACATATAAGATTATTAAAGAATTGGACACTCTCGAGGCAGGAAACATGTTTCTGCTGATGGGTGAGTGCTGAACCAGAGGACACAGCTTAAAAATATGGGGTAGACCATTTATGACAGAGATGAGGAGAAACTTCTTCACCCAGAGAGTAGTGGCTGTGTGGAATGCTCTGCCTCAGAGGGCAGTGGAGGTCCAGTCTTTGGATTCATTTAAGAAAGAGTTGGATAGAGCTCTCAAGGATTATGGAATCAAGGGTTATTGAGGTAAGGCAGGAACAGGATATTGATTAAGGATGATCAGCCATGATCATATTGAATGGTGGTGCAGGCTCGAAGGGCGGAATAGCCTACACCCGCTCCTATTGTCTATTGTCTATTTATGCTAACCCATTAATGTTACCGCACTTGAGCAACCGATCTGATCAAAGCTCCGCAGTCCTGCCACATTCAGTCATAAATGGTGACGGATGATTAAACAAATGACTGTAGGAAAGGGATCCACAAACATCCCCATCCTAGATAATGGAACAGACCTTCATATCAGTGTAAAAGACAAGGATGTAGTATCTGTGCCATCCTCAGCCAGAAGTGTTGAGTCGATGATCCACCTCACTCTCGCCATGATGCCCACAGAACCACCGTTGCCAGTGTTTAATCAATCTGATTCGCTGCCAATGACATGAAGAAACAGCCGAACACACAGTAGATACGACAAAGGCAATGGGACCTGACCCCATTCCTGCGATCAAACTGAAGACTTGTGCTGCACAACAAGCCGTGTCCTTGGGGAAGCTGTTTCATTCCAGCTCCATCTCTGACATCTCCCTGGCAATGTGGAAAATTACACAGCTATGTCCGGTCCCCTAAGAGGGGAATAATTACAATCTGACCGATTACCATTCCCTCGGGACAGTCACGATAGTCAAGTTGGTGGGAGTTCTTTTTGACCGAGCTGTCAAGCAGCACAGAAATAACTAGCTCAGTGTTGTCTCTGATATGTCCCCATGTAGAGATGGGGCTGTTATGGAAATGTCATTGGATTACTAATCCAGATCAGGCTAATGGTCTGGCAGCGGGTGGATGTTTAAAATAATTAATAAAATATTAAGATGCAAAATCTGGTGTCAGTAATATGACCTTGAAACCAATATCGATTGTAAACACGAATTTGCTTCCCCAAGGACTTTCAGGAAGTGAATCTCCCGTGCTTTCCTGGTCTGTCCTAAACATGACTCCAGACACACAGATATATGATAAACGTTTCAATGCTCTCTGAGTCGGCCAAGCAAAATAATCTATTGTTTCAAACTGCTCCAGGCTCTTAAAGGATAAAACCAGACAGAACACCCGGCACCAGCCTCGGTATCGGAAAAGGGAACGGTAAACACAATCCTGTTGATATTGCAGAGACGTTCTTCCTAACATCTGAGAGTTTGTGACAACTTTCCCACAGACTACACAGAAACACCGGTAAAGGAGGAGATTGCAAAACACATTGAGCCTCACCCATTCTAGTTCATGTTCAAACATCTCCTCAATGCTCTTATCCCACACTATGAATATATCCATTAACATGAGTAACCTTGGAGAGCTATAAAATAAGAAATGCAGTACTCCCTTTGGTCCATCAAGTTTGCTACCCAATTCAGCATAATGATGGCTGGCCCTTTATTTCCACACCGTACTCCTGCTCTCCCACCATCCCTTTCCTGTCTCTAAATCCTTATTTATATACAGTGTCTTGGCTACCAGGTGTGAGCGAATTCCCCAGGGTCACCAGTGCCTGAGTCCAGACATTTATTCTCATCTCAATGCAGAGTGTCCTGTCTGTATCTAATACTTTGGCCCCTTGTTTTAGACATACCAGTCAGGGGAATTATCATTCCTGCTTCCAATCTGTCTCACCCTGTCCGAGTGTTATATATGTTACTGAAATCTCCACTCATTTTCCTAAAGCCCATGGAATACAGGCCTAGTTGCCCCAAACTCTGCTCCCACAACAAGCCTGTCATCCCAGAGATCAGTCTGGCCATCCTTCACTGCATTCCCTCAATGTCAGGTTTGTCCTTTATTCGGTAAGGAGACCAAAACTGCACACAATACTGCACAATGTTCAAGATGTGGTCCCAACAAGGCCCTGTACAGCTGCAATAAGAGACCCTTTTTGCTGGACTCAAATCCACCTGAAATGAAGGTCAATGCACCAGTTACCTTCCTAACTACTTTCTGTTCCTGCAATATTGTTTTCAGTGACTGGTGTACAGGGAGATCCAGATCATTTTCAATATTACAACTCCCCCCTTGGAGGGTCTGTGTACACTGGTCAACTGACCTCTGGGTTGAGACCTCACTGGGCAGCAGGGACCTTGGAGGGCCGCTCAGAAGGAAACAACAAAAAGGAGTATACATCGCTTTGTAGATCAACATGGTTCAAGCATAGGCTGCCAATCGCTTGTTCCCACCAAAGGGCCCACCGTCACCTCGACCCACCTTACTCTCCATCTGCAACGTATTTGCCCATTCACTCCACTTGTCTCAGTCACCTTGGAGCTTTTCTTACAACCTCCTCGCCCACTCACAATCCCACATCCTTTAGTGCTGTTAGCAGGCTGGGATTTCATACCCGCAACCAAATGCTTAATGCGTTTTGTGAACAGCGGGGCCCGAGCACCGATCCCTGCGATACCTCAGTAACCTTCCTGTGTTCATTTTATTTTTCTGATTTATTTATTTCGTGAATCTGGGTGTCACTGGCTGGGCCGGCATTTATTGCCTGTCCCTAGTCGCCCTTGAGAAGGTAGTGGTGAGCTGCCTTGTTGAATTGCTGCAGTCCACCTGTCCCACAATGCCATTTGGGAGGGAATCCCAGGATTCTGACCCAGTTGCAGTGAAGGGAAGGTGATATATTTCCAAATCAGGATGGTGAATGGCTTGGAAGGGAACTTGAAGATGGTGGTGTTCCCATACATCTGCTGCCCTTGTCCTTTTGGATAGACGTGGTCGTGAGTTGGGAAGAGGGTGTCTGAGGATCTTTGGTGAACCATTTCAGTGCAAATTGTAAAACACTGCTGCTGCTGAGCGTTGATGGTGGAGTACTGTGGATGAAACGACACTCAAACTGGCTGTTATGTCCAGGATGGTATCAAGCTTCTTGAGTGTTGTTGGGTCTGCAATCATCCAGGAAAATAGGGAGTATTCTATCACACTTCTGACTTATGCATTGTAGATAATAGACAGGCTTTTGGAAGTCAGGATGTGAGTTACTCGCCGCAGTATTCCTTGCTTCTGACCTGCTCTTGTAGTTACTGTGTTTATGTGGGCGAGTCCAGTGAGTTTCTGAGCAATGTTTATCCCCCAGGATTTTGATACTGGGGGATTCAGTGATGGTAGCACCATTGAATGCCAAGGGGCAGGTTAGATTGTATTTTAGTGGTGATGGTCACCGTCTGGCATTTGTATGGCCTGAATATTACTTGCCACTTGTCAGCCTGGATACTGTCCAAACCTTGTCTCATTTGGACATGGATTACTTCAGTTCTGAGGAGCCACAAATGTTGCTGAACATTGTGATATCATTGGCGAACATGCCCACTTCTGACATTATAATAGAGGCAAGCCATTGATGAAGCAGACCGGAAGATGCTTCGGCCTAAGCCGCTGCTCTAGTGATTCCTACAGACTTGTCCTGGAGCTGAGTTGACTGACCTTCATCAGCCATGACCATCTTCCTATGTGTCAGGTACGATTCTAACGAGCGGGGAGTTTAACCTGGATACACATTGATTCCAGTTTTGCTAAGGTCACTTGATGCCACACTGTGTCGAAGGCAGCTTTGATTTAAAGCCCTGTCACTCTCACCCCACCTCTGGAATTCAGCGCTTTTGTCCATGTTTGTGGGAATGAGGTCAGAAGCTGAGCGGCTCTGGTAGAGTCCAAACTGGCGTCATTGACCAGGGTATTGCTGAGCAGGTGCTGCTTGAAAGCACTAACACCTTCCATGATAGATAGTAGACTGATGGGTTGGTAATTGGCCGGATTGGATTTTTTCTGCTTTTTATGTATAGCAGATACTTGGGTACTTTTCCACACAATCGGGTAAATGTCGTTGTTGTAACTGTATGGGAACTGCTTGGCTAGGGAAGTGGCAAGTTCTATAGCACATGTTTTCAGTGCTATTGCCAGAATGTAGTCAGGGTATGTACCCTTTGAAGTATCCAGTGTCTACAACCGTTTCTGGATATTGCATGGATTAAATGGAATTGCTGATGACTGGTAACTGAATTACTGAGGACCACTGAAGGAGGCCAAGATGGATAATGCGCTCAGCATTTCTTACTGAAGATTGTTGAGTATGCATCAACCTTATCTTTTGCAATGATGAGCTAGGATATTGCATCATTAATGATGGAGATATTTGTGGAAACTCCTTCTCCAATGACTTGTTTAATTGTCCCTACCATTTCTCCACGAGATGTGGAAGAACTGCAGAACTGAGATCTGATCCGTTGCTTTTGGGATCACATAGCTCTGTCTCTTACATACTGATTATACTGCTTGGCCCACATGTTGTCCTGTTTGGTGGTTTCGTCAGGCTGTCCCCTCATTTTCAGGAATGGCTGGTGCTGCTCCTGCACACTCCATTGAATCAGAGTCTATTCTCTGGCTTGATAGTAATTGTTGCAAGGGGGATATGCCAGGCCATGAGATTGTGCGGGAGTCCAATTCTGCTGCTATTGATGACTCACAACACCATATGAAAACCCAGGATTGAACTGCTAGATCTGTTCGAAGTTTGTCCCATTTAGTACAGTGATAGTGCCACCCAATATGATGGAAGCTATTCTCAATGTGAAGGTGTGACTTTGTCTCCATAGTGACTATGTGATGGTCACTCTTACAGATACTGTCATGGAGAGATACTTCTGCAACTGGCAGATTAGTACGAATGAAATCAAATATGTCTCGTTAGTTCCTTCACCAACTGCGGCTGACCCAGTCTAGCAGTTATGTTCTTTAGAACCCGACCAGTTCGATCTGTAATGCTGCAGCTGAGCAACACTTGGTGGTGGACATTGAAATCCCCCACCCAGGGTACAACTTTGTGTCCTTGCCACACTCAGGGCTTCCTCCAAGTGTTGGTCAGCATGGAGGAGTACTGATACATCAGTTAAGAGAGACTGGTACATGGTACTCAGCAGGAGGTTTTCTTCCCATGTGTAAACTAACGCCTCGAGACCTATGGGATACGGAGTCACTGTTGAGGACTCCCAGAGCAATTCCCTTCCAATTGTATCCCACTCTGCCATCACTTCTGCTGTATCTGTTACTAGTTCTAATAACCACTAATAATTACTAATTCAAAGTTTGTGAGAAGATTTATAGCTCGGGTGCCTGTTGTTGTGGTTCTGTTCGCCGAGCTGGGAATTTGTGTTGCAGATGTTTCATCCCCTTTCTAGGTGACATCGTCAGTGCTTGGGAGCCTCCTGTGAAGTGCTTCTGTGATGTTTCCTCCGGCATTTGTATTGGTTTGTCTCTGCCGCTTCAGGTTGTCAGTTCCAGCTGTCCGCTGCAGTGGCTGGTATATTGGGTCCTGGTCGATGTGCTCATTGATTGTGTCTGTGGATGAGTGCCATGCCTCTAGGAATTCCCTGGCTGTTCTCTGTCTGTTCTGCTGGTGAGACAGGAGATATCCGGGAAGGTGATGGGGTGTCTGGGATATAGTCATACTCACAGAATCATATCTTACAGACAATGTCAGGCTGTTGTTTGACGAGCCTATTTATTTCTATTTACTGCTTCCTGCCAGCTGTCCCATTCTGGAAACATGGTCATATATTCGCCCCAATCCACTCAGATTTTATTTTGCAAACTAGCTTTACCAAAACTTTCCTGAAATTCCAAGTACTTGTCTCCTAGACCGTTTCTCAAACATAATCCCCATTTCATAAATCCGTGTTACCGTTGTCTGTGACCATTATTTTCAGTCCCAATAATTTCTCCTAAATCTTTTATTTGCTATGTTCTATGCCCCATGTACTCGAACCTTTTTGCCACCCCCGACTTGGTTTTCCTCGTATTGTTTGAAAGTTCTGTGAAGACAGACCTGAAGTAGCTGTTTCATTGTTCTGCCATTTCCGTTACCCATTCTCCATTCTCTGGTTTTAGATTGTAAGGAAGCTGCACTTGTTTTCTCATACTTCACACATTGACATGATTTGACGAGCTATCACAGTTCACTCTTGTAAACTTTGTGAATATACTCTTCAGAAACCCATCAATTCCTGCCTTTTGCTCCTCAATAATTTACCTTCCACACCATATACTCACAGGAGCATAGACCAACAGAAATACAGCACAACCTATATTAGTCCCACTTTGAAACAACAGGCCCATAGCAGGGAATGTTATGACACTTCCAAGTGCTCGTCCAAGTACTTTTTGATGGTTATGAGGCTACCTGTGATACCTCCGCTCTCAGGAAGTGAATTCCAGACCCTAACAGCTTCTGGGCAAAGAACAAACCTCAAATTCTCTCTAATTCTCAAACCCTTCACTTTAAAAGTGTTCTCGCTTGTTCAGGATGGTCACCTGAAGGTCCGAGGTCAAATGCCCTGGACCACTGAAGTGTTCCCCAACTGCGAGGCAAAACTCCTGTCTGTTGATTGTTGTGCGGTGCCAATTCATCCATTTCCGTGGCCTTTGTTCGGTTTCCCCAATATACCATGATTCAGGGCATACTTGCCTGCTACGTATATGATACACAACGTTGGCTGAGTCACATGAGAACCTGCCACGTACATAGTGGGAGGTATCCCCATGTGTAATGGTGGTATCCATCTCCGCACTCTGACACATCTTGCAGCGCCTACATTGACAGGGTTGTATGGAGTTGTCCTGAGAGCCGGGCAATGTGCTCTGAACAATGATCTGTTTGAGGTTTGGCGGTTGTTTAAAGGCAAGCAGTGGAGGTGTGGGGAAGGTCTTGTCGGGGTGCTCATGACTAAAAGGAACAGCTGCTGTTTATCCACCCATGTCCATGCTTCTCATAATCGTTGCCTTCTGAATCACATCCCCCTCAGCCTTCTCTGCTCCAATGTAAACAACCCGAGCTTATCCAGTTTCTCTCCATAGCGATATGCTCCATCCCAGGGAACATCCTGGTGAATCTCCTCTGCATACCATCCAGTACAACCATACCCTTCCTTTTAAGTGGCTTCCAGAGCTAATTACAGTACTCCATCTTGACCTAACCAATGCTGTGTATATTTCTTATAATCTACACCCCGATTGATTAACGCTACACCCAAGGTCCAGTTCTTATCTAGTCCATTACCCTGCTCAGTCCCATTCAGTGATGTGTGGAGAAGAATGAACTGAGCTTCCCAATGTGCTGCCATTCATTGATTACTCCACTGTCTGGTTCCTTCTTCCACTGTGAATCACCTCATATTTATCAGGGTTACGTTCCATCTGCCATTGATCTGACCATCTGACCATTCCATCTGTACCTTTCTGTAACATAAGACCTTTCTCCTCATTGCCAATCAACCAGGCAAACACAAACTTGCTTATCACAATCCCCACCCCTTTCACCCAACCCCTTCATTCACATCTGCACCATTTATGAAAACCGCATATAATAAGGGAAACAGCACTTATCCCTGTGGTACACAAGGGGACACTGGTCTCCAGTCACACAAACAACATTATCCCACCACCCTCTGACCCCTGACACTAAGAAGCTCTTCGTTGTAACTTGTCACGTTATCCTTGATTCCATGAGATTTTACTTTATTTTAAAGTTTCCCATATGGGACTTTGCCAAAGGCCTTGCTGCAATACTAAATAAGTGACCTCCTCAAACTAATTCAATCAAATTCATTAGATTTGACTTCCTTCTGATAAAATCATGATGATTATCCCTGATCCGATCTTGCTACTCTGATTGGAGTTCAATTTTATCCTTCCGTGTTTTCTCCAGTAGTTTCCTTAACTGTGAATTAATACTCGTTCAACTATACTTCCCTGGTCTATCTCTACCAACCATAGTGTGAAGTTATAAATCAGACAACATCAGGTTATAATCCAACAGGTTTAACTGGAAGCACACTAGCTTTGGAGCGTCGCTCCTTCATCAGGTGATTGTGGAGGACACAATTGTAAGGCACAGAATTTATAGCAAAATTTACAGAGTGATGTAACTGAAATTATACATTGAAAATTACCTTGACCATGTATTGAGTCTTTCATCTGTTCGACTACCATGATAGTTTCACTTCTTTCGTGTGCAAATCAAAAACAACTTTTTGTAAAAAAAAGTTGCTTCCTCAGGTTAAATGTAACAATTGGTGTTAGCTAGACAATATGTCGAAGGAGTTAGCGCTCTGTCTATGCCATGATGTTTAGATGATTCTAATCTAAAAAGTGAGGTAACAGAGTTTTACATTAATTCATGCAGTTTTTGAGCAAAGTATAATGTACTCTGCAATTACAAATTCACCCCACAAAATATAGGTGTGCTTGTGGGTCTTTGTGTCAGTCTGTTTGTGTGTCTGTCTGGGTTGGAGGTTGTGAGTGTGAGGGAGAGTGTATATGTGTGTAGTGAGTGTAGAGTGCCTTAAGTCTGTGAGGGGTGTAGGTGTGAGTGTGGGAGAGTGTGCGTGTGTGTGTGTGTGTCTGGGCTGGGGGGTTGTGTGTGTCTGTGAAAGAGAGGGTGTATGTGTGCGCATGAGTGTAGAGTGGCCTATGTCTCTAGAGGATGCATGAGTGAGTGTGGGAGGGTGTGTGTCTGTAAGAGTGTGTGTGTGTGTGTGTGCCTTCCGTGTGTATATATGTGTATAGGAGTGGCTCTGTGTTTGTGTAGTGTGTGTGTGTGTGTGTAGACGTGTCTGTGTGTAGATGTGTATATAGTGCAATGGTCGTCACCTATAGTGTGACATGAACCTAAGGTGCCGGTTGAGACCCTCGTTATGGATATGGAACTTAACTATCAGCCTCTGCTTGGCCACTTTTCCATGTTGCCTGTCCCGAAGTTCAGCTTGGAGGATGGTCACCTGAAGGTCTGAGGTCAAATGCCCTGGACCACTGAAGTGTTCCCCAACTGCGAGGCAAAACTCCTGTCTGTTGATTGTTGTGCGGTGCCAATTCATCCATTTCCGTGGCCTTTGTTCGGTTTCCCCAATATACCAATGTTCAGGACATACTTGCCTGCTACGTATATGATACACAACGTTGGCTGAGTCACATGAGAACCTGCCACGTACATAGTGGGAGGTATCCCCATGTGTAATGGTGGCACCCATCTCCGCACTCTGACACATCTTGCAGCGCCTACCTTGACAGGGTTGTATGGAGTTGTCCTGAGAGCCGGGCAATGTGCTCTGAACAATGATCTGTTTGAGGTTTGGCGGTTGTTTAAAGGCAAGCAGTGGAGGTATGGGAAGGTCTTGTCGGGGTGCTCATCCTCATTGATATTGAGTTGCAGGTCACCAAGTACATGGTGCAGTTTTTCAGCTCCTGGGAAGTACTGAACAACGAAGGGTACCCTGTCGGTTGCAGCACATGTCTATCTCCTAAGGAAGTCATTGTGGTACCTTGCTGGGGCAACCGACAGGGTACCCTTCGTTGTTCAGTACTTCCCAGGAGCTGAAAAACTATGCCATGTTCTTCGTGACCTGCAACACATTATCAATGAGGTTGAGCACCTCGCCAAGGCCTTCCCCACACCTCCACTACTTCCCTTTAAACAACCGCCAAACCTCAAACAGATCATTGTTCGTAGCAAGCTGCCCAGCTCTCAGGACAACTTCATACAACCCTGTCACGGTAGGCGCTGCAAGACGTGTCAGAGTGTGGACATGGGTATTACCATTACATGTGAGGACACCTCCCACTATGTACGTGGCAGGTACTCATGTGACTCAGCCAACATTGTCTATCTTATACGTTGCAAGCAAGGGCGCCCGGAGGCATGGTACATTGGGGAAACCGAGCAAAGGCTACGGCAAAGGATGAATGGGCACCACACAACAATCAACAGACAGAAGTGTTGTCTCCCTGTTGGGGACACTTCTGTGGTACAGGACATTCGACCTCGGACCTTCGGGTGACCATCCTCCAAGGCAGACTTCGGGACAGGCAATAGCGAAAAGTGGCCAAACAGGGGCTGATAGCTAAGAGCAGTACCCATAGGGAGGGCCTCAACAGGGCCCCTGGGTTCATGTCATACTACAGGTGACCACCATTGCAATATATACACGCACAGACACACCTACACAAACACACACACACACAGAGTCACTCCTGTACACACACATACACATGGACACATATATGCACAGACACGCACACTGACACTCGCACACAACCTTACAGACACACACACTCCCATACTCACACATGGATGCTCTCAGAGACTTAGACCACTCTACACTCATGCAGGCACATATACCCTCTCTCTCACAGACACTCGCAAACCCCCACGCCAGACACACACACACTCCCACACTCACATATGCACCCCCTCACAGACTTAAAACACCCTACATCACTACACACACATATACACTCCCTCTCACACTCACAACCCCCAACCAAGACAAAAACACCACACACAGGCAGACAAAGACCCGCATGCGCACAAATATTTTGTGGGGTGAATTTGTACTTGCAGTGTTACATTGTACTTTGCTCAAAAACTGCAGGAATACAGTAAAACTCTGTTATTTGACTATTTAGATTAGAATCGATCTAAAAGCATGGCATAGACAGAGAACACAGGGCGCTAACACCTTCGACATATTGTGTAACTAACCCAATTGTTACAGTTAACCTGAGAATGCAACTTTTAAATATGGTTTTTTGATTTACACACGGAAGAAGCGATTAAAATCTGATTGAAGATTTGTAGCTCGGGTATCCGTTGTTGTGGTTCTGCTCGCCGAGCCGAAAGTTTTTGCTGCAAACGTTTCGTTCCCTGGCTAGGGAACATCATCAGTGCTGTTGGAGCCTCGTGTGAAGCGCTGCTTTAATGTTTCTTCCGGTATTTATATTGGTTTGTTCTTGCCGCTTCCGGGTGTCAGTTTCAGCTGCAGTGATTTGTATGTGGGGTCCAGGTCGATGTGTCTGTTGATGGATGTTCTTGCCGTTTCCGGGTGTCAGTTTCAGCTGTAGTGGTTTGTATATGGTGTCCAGGTCAATGTGTCTGTTGATGGAGTTTAGGGATGAATGCCATGCTTCTAGGAATTCTCTGGCTGTTCTCTGTCTGGCTTGTCCTATGATAGTGGTGTTTTCCCAGTCAAATTCATGTTGCTGGTTGTCTGAGTGTATGGCTACTAGAGATAGCTGGTCGTGTCGTTTTGTGGCTAGCTGTTGTTCATGGATGCGGATTGTTAGCTGTCTTCCTGTTTGTCCTATATAGTGTTTTGTGCAGTCCTTGCATGGTATTTTGTAAACTACGTTAGTTTGGCTCATGCTGGGTATTGGGTCCTTTGTTCTAGTGAGTTGTTGTCTGAGCGTGGATGTTGGCTTGTGTGCTGTTATGAGTCCTAAGGGTCGCAGTAGTCTGGCTGTCAGTTCTGAGACGCTCCTGACGTATGGTAGAGTGGCTAGTCCTTTTGGTTGTGGCATGTCCTCGTTCGTCGGTCTATCTCTTAGGCATCTGGTGATAAAGTTGCGTGGGTATCCGTTTTTGGCGAATACCTTGTATAGATGTTCCTCTTCCTCTTTTCGCAGTTCTGGTGTACTGCAGGGTGTTGTGGCCCTTTTGAATAGTGTCCTGATGCAGCTTCGTTTGTGTGGAAACGTTTGCAGCAAAAACTTCCAGCTCGGCGAGCAGAACCACAACAACGGAAGAAGCGAAACTATCATGGTATTCGAATAGATGAAAGACTCAACAGACAATCAAGGTAATTTTCAATGTGTAGCTTCAGTTACATCATACTGTAATTTTTTGCTATAAATTCTGTGCTGAACAATTTTGTCCCCCACAATCACCTGATGAAGCTGTGGCGTTCCGAAAGCTAATGTGCTTCCAATTAAACCTGTTGGACTATAACCTGGTGTTGTGTGATTTTTAACTTTGGACATCCCAGTCCAACACCAGCATTTCCAAATCATGATTACTGTGAAGTGGGACCGTATTAATCGTTCTCCAGTACTCTGGCACCTCCCCAATGGTCAGATTCTAAATAAAATTAATGTTAGAGGTCATCTCGCCACGTTATTGATGCTCTTCTCAAGCATTATTGTGAGATTTTCTCTAGATCTCCCGTTATGCATGTGGAGTAGAGAAGGACAATGATTTTAAACAATGCTGTGTATTACCCTAGAGAGCTGAGACTGCTCTAAACTGGATGGGAACCTTTCAGCAAAGGGTAAAAAATGAGGTCTGCAGATGCTGGAGATCACAGCTGAAAATGTGTTGCTGGTTAAAGCACAGCAGGTTAGGCAGCATCCAAGGAATAGGAAATTCGACGTTTCGGGCATAAGCCTTCTTGATGAAGAGCTTATGCCCGAAACGTAGAATTTTCTATTTCTTGGATGCTGCCTAACCTGCTGTGCTTTAACAAGAAACACATTTTCAGCGGGAACCTTTCAGCAGCCTGGTAATGTTTTTGCTGCCTCTGTACAGGATCTTAGTGAGATCACATTGGAGTAGTGTGTAAAGAATTTTTCTACTTAATGAAGAAAGGGTATTGTTATGTTGGAAGGAGCTCAGAGATAGTTTCCTCAACTGATTCCTGCAAAAAAAAAGGTGTCTTAGGATGGAGAGTTATCAGGAAAGTGGAACCGAGGCCGCGATAACATCAGCCATGATTGTATTCAATGGCGGAGCAGGTTTGAGGGGTTGGATTCCTGACTGATGCTCCTCGTCCATACTCAGCCTTTCGACTGTGTTACACAGTATAGAGGGAGGACTGTCTATCAAACAGGAAGCAGGCTCTCTAGATAAGTCAGTCTTAATCAGTTTGTCAGAACGTCACCAGTGGAGTCACACAGTGACCAGTGCGGGGGCCTCAACTATTTACAATCTACATCAATGATCAGGAGGTTGGAACAGATATCCAGATACTGAGTTTGGTGATGTCGCTTGGATAAGCAAGAGATTAAATTATCAATAGAGGGTGGAGTGTCTGCAAATAGATACAGAAAGTTAAAGACAATGGATAATAATCTGGCAGGTGCAATACAACATAATATAACCTGTAATTTCATTTACAGGAATAATGGAAGGCAGTATCTTACTGAAATGGAGAGGGATTACAGGACTTCGTGATACTGTATGCTGAGGGGTTCACTCAGACCCGTTCAGACATGGAAGGTTTTTCTCCATCCCTGATGGTCTGCTCATTGACAATCCGAGTGACCCCATTGCTCTCCGTACACATGGAATACTTTTGATGTGGTTGTTTGGTGGTAGGGATGGTATTTTGAAAGTGTAGTAAGGGGATGGCCTTTATCCAAGATACAATTATTCCTTTCTATATGGAGACCCGTAGACGATGGGAATGGCTGCCTGCTTCTGAATGAAGGAACTGTGGCTGCTTTCAGGACAGGGGTATTCACCAACATAATATACTGTACATGGACAACCTGTAACATTAATAGATTGAGAGCTCCTTCAGTTCCTCTACCTCTCCCCATGTAATGGCTACTCTACAGATACCATGTACACCTTCGGGAATCTCACTATACAGGGAAAATAAGGATACACCTGGCAGCTTCCCGCTGAGGGAGAAGCAATGTATTGATCTCATTAACCATATACATCCTCCATCACCGAATGGTGACATTGATGTTGAGATACTGGGAGAAAACGGAGCTGTTACCGACTCCGGCCTGGAAAGTTTCGGATCACAGAAGCTGAATGAAACCCTGACCCTAATAGCCACCGGCAGCACCGTCTTCCCCCTGGCGTGAAGCTGCAGGTCATGTTGAAGAAGGTGACACCGCTCTGTGACCAGATCCGTGTTCAGTCCAGATCCCCTCACTATCTGCTCCTGGGTTAAGTGTAACTTGGGAAGCTGTTCCTGGAAAACCTGGAATGGATACAGCAGATCCCTTTCCCTACACACACTCACTCCGTGGTTTCAGAGCTTCCCCTGTCTGCAGCCTCTGCTCCATTTGGTGTTCATGTTACACACCCAGATGCTGTTACCACAGTCCCCATGCTCCATCCAAAGTTGGGTCACCAAATCCTCCTGTCTCCCTGAATGTCTGAGGCAGCTCACAGCACAACCTCCAGCAAACCATCCCCAGCACCTCAGCAACAGGAGTCAGTCAGAAACCCCTCGGCTACAAATATTGTGGACCAGACCAGATCCCCGAAAAAATATTTTAAGAAGGCCACTTAGACCCAAACCATTCCTTATTTGAAAGAGAGATGTGAAGTGCGTTTTCCAGATATGTTGTGACTGGTCAAAACACTCGACATTAAGCCAAATATAATCTATTCAAATGCTTTAGTTAAAATACAATCAAAGAAAATTTTGGGAGAGCTTATATGTTGGTACACTTACACAAACAATAGATACCGTACCTTCTTGGTATACACTGCTTGGCACAAAGATCAATTCAAATACAGATTCTTACATGCAGTTTTTTGATATAGGAAAAATCAACATCAACACCCATCTCAGAGAGAAAAGCAGCTGGGATCTCCAACAGCTTCTGAATGCTGCAGCCAAAAACAAAACGAGAAACCCTAGTCTGGGAGAGCTGGCCACTGCCCTTCCATTGTTACCACCGTTTTAATAAAACCTAAAGGCCTCCTCAGTTATTTACTTAAACTGTTTTCAGACAGCAGTTCTGCACCTCTGCCTTTAAAACCTCTCTTAAAAAAAACAAGAGAAAATAACCTTTTTATAGTGATAGTATCCTCACAACTCCACTTTTAATAAAATGATCTGTCAATATACAAAGATGGATTCATTTCAGACCTCCTAATCTTCCTCTACTAGTAGCAGATAGAAAGGATAGTGAAGAAGGTGTTTGGTATGCTTTCCCTTATTGGTCATAGTATTGAGTACAGGAGTTGGGATGTCATGTTGCGGCTGGACAGGACATTGGTTAGGCCACTGTTGGAATATTGCATGCAATTCTGGTCTCCTTCCTATCGAAAAGATGTTGTGAAACCTGAAAAGGTTTAGAAAAGATTTACAAGAATGTTGCCAGGACTAGAGGATTTGAGCTATAGGGAGAGGCTGAACAGGCTGGAGCTAATTTCCCTGGAGAGTCGGAGGCTGAGGGGTGACCTTATAAATGTTCACTAAATTATGAGGGGCATGGATAAGATAAATAGGCAAAGTCTTTCCCTGGGATCGGGGAGTCCAGAACTAGAGGGCCTAGGTTTAGGGTGAGAGGGGAAAGATATCAAAGAGACCTAAGGGGCAACCTTTTTCATGCAGAGGGTGATACGTGTATGGAATGAGCTGCCAGAGGATTTGGTGGAGGCTGATACAATTTAAGAGGCATTTGGATAGGTATATGAATAGGAAGTGTTTGGAGGGATATGGGCCGGGTGCTGGCAGGTGGGACGAGATTGGGTTGGGATATCTGGGGGCATGGACGGGTTGGACTGAAGCGTCTGCTTCCATGCTGTACATCTCTATGATGTACAGCATCTCACAACGAGATTCGATTTCAATCATTTTACTCCTGCCACAAAATGCCTTTGTCTTTCTTCATCCACGTCTCCAGAATGTGTCAAAACTTAGTTTTCTCGCCCTGTCACCTGTATAATTACAAATTGAATGGCAGCAATAATAAATTCAATCGAAACAGACTGGTATTTTTTCACCTGAATGCCCCCAAAGTTTTAAGGGGTCACGATCAGTGATAAAGATTTATCTCATGTATGTTATTCGCAATTTAAATGCTGAAATGTTGGAACGCCAACATCAAGCTCAAGGCCTCCTTCCCCATTGTGGAATAAATCTGTTGATGTTTGCCCTGGACAGTCCAACCACACGTTATATAATGGAGCACTCCTCATCTCTCCAATAGTCCCTCTGAATGACCTAACTCCTCATGTCTCAGCATAAAAGAATTACATACTTCTGTACCTCTTAATGCTATAACCTCTTTACCTGCTACTCCTGGCCTATGCCGGTAACCTTACTTTCACAGGTATATGTTTTAAGAAGATCGCGCTCATTCTTCACAATCTCTCACAGAAACCAAACTTTGCTTTCTGAACTCAATCATCATCATCAGCCATTTCAGTTTCTAATCTTGCCATTGTTACTCTCTGCTCTTCCCCATGAGTTCTCACGACTGCAGGAAGTGAATTGTTGAACTTCTCCAAAATAAGAATCTCTCTAAGCGTGCCATAGCCTTTGCTCTGTTTTTAATACCAATACCCACCTTTCAAAATTACTTTGTTTGGTTCTTTCAAATTCAATGTACGCTTAACGAGGGAGTTTTTTTTTAGATTCCAGAAACGCTATCTGTAGCTTCTGGCCCAAGTTCATTTGCCCTTCAGATGGCTTTCTTCACCTCCTCACAGTGGCCAGATACCTCCACTGATCAGGATGCAAATACCTACCAGCTCTGTGTGCATCAACTAAATCCACATGGTCAGTGATCACTGCATTTGTTTAGCCACTTTCTCAAATGGAATTAAAAAGTCTCCCCCATCCTTCTAATCAAATTTAGACAATGCCTGGGCATATTTAAACAGAACCCCATCAGGCTTTTGGCTACTAAAGGATTGCTCATCCTCACTATCCTCCTCATCCAACCTACCGTCTGCCTTCATCTCCACCTTCTATGCCAACTTTCCTAATTACTAACTTTTGAAGTTGAAAATCTCTGGTTTTCTTCTCTCTCTTTCTCTCTTTCTTCTTCATTTCCTTTTCTTTTATTTCTACTTCTCATTTTAATTTAAATGGTTTCAATTCCTTCTCATGTTCAAGGCACCTCATTTCAAATTGAATTCGAGCCATTTCCAAAGAGTTTGATGGCGGTTCCACCAAATGTAATTGCCGAGATATAGCTGTAATTATCTCTCATTTTCTCACAGACAAACACAACCCCAACTCCAGCTTGTCTGTCAATTCCTACAGCTTTACCTTCATTCCCTTTTATAAACCCCCCAACTTCACTTCGTCCACACCCAGAGAACTCTCAGTGACTGAAAGAATCTTTATACACAAAACACGTTTTAAACCAACCGAATTCAACATCCGCAACAACTACTATATGTGACCTTTGAACCCACTAGTCTCTGTTGCATACTCTCCAGTGTCTGCATGAGAGTATTCTGGATGCTCTGGTTTCCTCCCACAATCTAAAGATGTGCATATCAGGTGAATTGGCCATGCTAAATTGTTTGTGGTTTTCAGGGATGTGGGGTTTAGATGCCTTAGTTGGGGAAAATGTGTACTAATAGGGTAAAGGAATGTTTCTGGGTGGGTCACTCCTCGGAGGGTAGGGTGAACTTGTTGGGTCAAATGGCCTGTTTGCACATTGTGGGGATTGTAATTGTAAACCCAATTTGGTATTATCAATTTAGAACCAGACAAGAAACTCCAGTTTGCTATAGACCAACCAGACTGCCTCAAACTATTTCAAGGAAGTCGCTTGGATGCTAACATTTTCTTATTTTAAAGGCAGATGCGAAGTGGGAGTTCCAGATATGATGCTACTAGCCTAAACCACTCACCATTAATTAAAACACAATATATTTAAACACTGTAATGAAAATCCATACAAAATGAAGAGGATTTGAGAATAACTTAACTATTGGAAACCTTAACCGAACAATGGATACAAAACCGTCTACAAATGAACTGTTCCAATATACTAACATCACCTAAACACACCCCATGGTAACAAGGAGCATTCAGACATGCAGTTCTCCAATCCAGGAGGAAAGAGCATCAAGTGAAGCTTCCGAGAGAATAGCAGCTCGGGATAATTTACTAAAACTTCCAACCCTTCTGGGACACAAGCACCTGGTGACTTACAGCTATAAGGAAAAAACTAGAAAGCCTGGTCTATGCGAGCTGGCCATTGTTACTACTATTTATTAAAAACCCCAAACCCCCAAAAGTTATTTACTTGAGATGTTTACAGTAGGCAATTTGGACTTTAAGATCTCTTGTTAAAAAAAATAAAATAACCATTTTTTTAAAAAAAGTGACAGCATTGTCAGACAATTTAGATGCCTGGTCCTTTACTCAATGGGCTTCCCCGTGTTACTGATCGCAAGGTCACCTGAGTTGGCAAATACAGGTACAGACCAAGTTACAAGGATGTGTCGCATAACTTCTGAAACACGCCTGTCCATGGACCATCACATGGGACATACCGGGAAGTGAAAAACAGCCGGACACACACCATTTCACTGCTTCTGAGCTACGCAATGCCAGCTATCGATACAAAATATAGCCAAAACCCAAGGCCAGGGAAAGATACAGAGGGACAGAGAGATTCACATTACAGACAGAAACAGACAGTTAATTAACTGGAAGGATGTTGTGGAAAAATGGGGGAAAAGACAGAGCAGTGGGACTAACTGGAGAAGTAAGATCTTCGAGAGTAAAATTACAAGAATGAGAACATTGAATAAAGGCATTGTCAGATCATCTGAAATGGTTTGTTACATCAAATTCTGAATCTGCTTCACAGAACACCACAAACAACATAAACTGGGACAAGATGACAGCCCAGCATGGAGGGCTGTACAGACCATGCTAGTGTGTTGCTCAGTAAACTGCACTATCTGTCCAGCATGGAGAGCATTGCAAACTTTACTATAATATGCTAACTATACTCGCATCAGATTACTGTCTCCAATTGGAAGGTTTGCTCTCGCTTCGTGTGTGTGTGTTCATCAGAGTGTACAGATGAGGTAAAGTGTTTGAGAATGTTAAAATAAAGGCATTGCCATAAAAATAGCAATATACATCCGTGTGAACATGAATGACAGATGGATGGGAGGTTGGTGTGTGTTCGAATCAGATTTGCTTCAACAGGGTTGAAGCCGAGAGCGTCAGCAGCAGATTATTAACTTCATTCAGACTGTATTTTATAACTCAAGGTTCAAACAGGAGATGGAATAAGCCAGTGAGATACATCGCGGAGTGGTAAGTATTTCAAGTTAGAAATGGTCAGGGCATGGTGTCAGGAATCAGCTCATGATCAAAGGGATCTTCCACAGTTGTGACTCATCTGCTTCAGCTGCAGATATTGGCCAGGCATGGGATGGAAACACTGGTAGGAAGTGGAGTTTGTAACCAGAACAGTAGACAGTGACCTCCATGCTCTTAATATTTAAATAACAAAGGCAAAGATACAATACATTGCGGTTCTCCGCTGAAACTGAGTAGGTCAACATCGAGACCCATGAGTAACAGTGCCAGAGCAGAGGGAGGCAGTAATTGAACACCTTCATTTATGTAGTTAGTAGTGGTCTGTAGAGTAAATATCTGGATTCAGAGTTTCAACAGGAACAATAATAGTGGACAGAAGTGTAGAAAATATGAAAGAACAGTAATACAGTCAGAACCAGTTTATAGAAAGAAAAGGATAGTGACACTTACCAGGAACACCAACGATAGCCAGGAAGGGATAATAAAAATATTGCATAAAGAGAAGAGCGTAATAGATCCGCCATGATAATGACAACCAATCAAATGCAGAAAGATACCAAATATAATCGGATAAACTCCTGTCTATTGTTGAAATATTCCATTCGAATGTTCCCAGATTCTGATCCATTGTTGGAACATTCCAGTCTAATGTTCTCAGATTCTGATCTCTCCTCCCCCTCTCTCTGGATCTGCTGATCCCTGTCAGTACTGTCGGTGATGGTCCCGCTCATATTATGGGATAACGCATTGAATGGCGCCCATTTATCATTAAAAGATGTAAATCCTTCACTGGGACAACTAGAATCTATGGAGATTGGCATTAATCACAGTCACTGAAAAAATAGAATCAGTTAACCAGTTCCATACATCACTTTTCATATCACTATAAAAGGGAACATTTCCCGGTTTTGGATGGATTGGATGATGGTTGCTGAGGGATGGACCATAAATCTTTAATTTTTTATTTACTTTTCCTTGCATACAATATTATTAACAGAACACTGCAGGGGTGTATATGTGTTCCACTCTGTTTAGGAAAGGAAGCAGTTATAAAATAACAGATCAGCTACACAAAAAAAAACATCGGATGGGCAAGTTTCTAGATGCCTTAACCTACAGTATGATACTTATTGACCAGTGTGAGGCTACGCTGGGTTTTAAGTGCCCTGTTTTCAAATCCTTTTATAATCTTGACACAGAGCACTGAGACTGCTGCTCAGGAACAGGCCGAAGCAATTCTGTCCCTATGGGTCTCTTACAGAAGGATAGGAGAAGGCCATTCAGTCCATATTAGCCTGTTGCTAATTGAAAAGGTGGAACTCTGGAATATTAGCGCATTTTGCCAACAAAATCATTCAAAATAAAAGGATTTGTTGCTGCAGCTGTATGAGGAGTCACTGAAAGGGCACCTGGAGTTCATTGTTTCTGTAACTGAGAAGGGATGGACCTCCATCAGGTACAGTTTATTGGCTGCTTATAATCCAGGGGTTGATGTGTCATTTAATGTCTTGTGGCTGTTATAAAGGGACAGGAGGATCCCATGCAGCCTCTCGAGCCTGTTACAGAGGAGCAGGAAGTGTTTATTTAACATTTCAAGTCTGTTACGCATAAATATTATGTTTAAATTAGTTATGGAATAGGAAAGACCTGATGGAAACAATAAAGTTCTAACTTTGAACAAGACCAATTTTGAAAGTGTTAGGTGAGCCCTGTGAAAGGCTGATTGGAATATCCTATTCACAGGTAAAGGGATGGTTGGAAAATGCAAGGCCATCAATACTTGGTTTTAGAGAGTCCAGAGCCAACGTGTTCCTGTTAGTGAGAGGGGCAAGGCTGGTGGGTGCAGGGAGTGCTGGATGGCTTGATATATTGATGCTCTGGTCAAGGTAAGGAAGGAGGAATATGTCAGGTAAACAGAGCTGAGATCAAGTGGCTCCCCAGAGGATAAGGGCAGTAAGTGTATAGTCAACGGGGAAATCGGGCCAGAAAAATGTGAACACAAATTGGGGCTTCAGAAATAGGGTTAACGAGGTATTGAAGAAATTCTACAAATCTTTTCATGGCAAAAGATTAACAAGGGAGAGAATAGGGCACCTTAAAGATCAGTAAGGCTACCTATACGTGGAACTACAAGAGATGGGAGGGATATGAAACGAGTATTTCTCCTCAGTATTTAATGTGGAGGGAGTTACAAGCGCGAGAGAATGAAGAATGTATAATAATATCTTGAAAAGTGTCTATATTACAAGGAGGTGTTGGACATTTTAAAACACATAAAGGTGAACAAATCCCTGGGACCTGATCAGTTATATCCCAGACGTTTGTGGGAAGCTACGAAAGAGATTGCTCTGCATTTTGCTGATGTATTTGTAACATTGATTTCCACAGGTGAGGTGCCATGGTACTGGAGGGCTGCTAACGTAGTGTCATCATTTAAGAAAGTAAGGAAAAAAACAGGTAACTATAGATCGATGAGCCTGACGCTAATGGTGGCTATTGTTGGAGGGGGTTTTGAGGGAAAGGATGTATATGCATTTGGAAAGACAAGGACTGAAGAGGGCTTTGTACATTGGAGATCACGTCTCACTGACTCAGTGGAATGTTTTGAGGAAGTGATGAAGATGATTGATGAAGGCAGAACAGGGGAGGTTGTCTTTAGGGAATTCAGTAAGAAAACCAAAATGTTCTACATGGTAGACTGGTTAGCAAGGTCAGACTGCCTGGGCTCCAGGGAGAGCTCGCCATTTAGATCCAACATTTTTTTTGAATATTGGAGACAGGGCGTGACACTGGATATTTGTTCATTAAACTTGGAGACCTGTGACCAGTGGTGTGCCACAAAGGTCAACAGTGACTTCACTGCCTCTTGTCACTTATACAAATCATTTGTATTTGAGTATATGAAGTATGGTCAGTAAGCTTGTAGATAATCCCAAATTTGGTGGTGTAGTCGACAGTGAAAAATGATATCTCCGAACAGAGAGAAAGTTGATTAGGTGAGCCAAGGGGTGGTGGATGGAGTTAAATTTAGATAAATGTGAGCTGTTGCATTTTGGCAAGACAAATCAGGGCAAGATATGTAGGTAGAGTTCTGTCGAAAGTTGCCACTCAAAGGGAACTCCAATGAAATTATAGAATCCCTCCAGTGACGAAACAGGCTATTCTGCCCATCAAGGCCACACCCACCCTCTAAACAGTATCCTACTGGAGAAACGCCTACCCTGTCCCTCTGAGCCTGCATTTCCCATGGCTAATCCACCTCGCCCACACATCCCTGGGTACTTGTGGCAATTTAGCATGGCCAATCTACACTTGCCGGTATGTCTTCGTACTGTGGCAGGAAAACGTAGCACCCAGAAGAAACGCACGCAGACACAGGGAGAATGTGCAAACACCACACAGGTAGTCATTCAAGGATAGAATTCAACCCAGATCGCTGCGCTCTGAAGCAGCAATGTAAGCCACTGAGCTACTGTGTCACCTGGTGGTGCAGGTTCTTCGTTCCTTGAAAGTGCCCTCACAGGTAGATGGCGGAGTGAAGAAAACACTCGGTGATCTTCCCTTTATTGGTGCGTGCTTTGAGTCTATGCGTTTGCATGACATATTGCCCCTGTCCAGGTCATTGGTTTGGCCACTTTTGTAATATTGCCTTTAATTCTGGTCTCCCTGCTGTCGGAAAGATGTTGTCAAACTTGAAAGGATGCAGAAGTGATTTAAAAGAATATTGCAGATGTTGGAGGGTTAGATTTTCAGGGAGAGTTTGAATAGGCTGGGAGTATTTTCAAGTTTTGAGGCTGAGAGGTGACCTTAAAGCGGTTTATAAAATCATGACGGGCATAGATAATGTAAACAGTCACCCCAGGATAGGCGAGTCCAAAATTACAGGACAAAGGTTTAAGGTGAGAGGGGAAAGATTTATAAAGGGAAATGAGGTACAACACATTCAATGAGAGACTGCTGTGTTTATGGACTGAGCACCCAAAAGAGCTGGTGGAGGCAGGCACAGTTACACCATTTAAAAGGCATTTGAATGGGTACATGCATGGGAAGGGTTTAGAGGGATATGGGCCAAGTGCTGGCAAGGGGGACGAGATTAATTTAGGATATTTGGTTAGAACGGACGACTGGATCGAAGGGTCCTTTTCCGTGCTGTACATCACTGAGACTCTGTTGAGTTTTGAGTGTATAACACGGGAACAGGAAGAGGTTATTCAGGTTCTGAATTCTGTCAGTCAGCTTGTTTGCTCAATTACTGAGAGTCAAATACAAAAATACATCATTCAGATTTTAATGGTGTTTTCCACAAACAGGAGAAAGGCTTTTAGTCAAGAGAAGCTGTAAGGAATGTGAAGAGTCCATTCAGTCCCTCAACTCCATTCCACCGGAGCAGCAGGTGAGCACAGAGAGATTGGAGCCTGTTACACAGGAACAGGTGGAGGACATCAATTTTCACAAATAGATGGCAGTCACTCGGCTGCTGAAGGCTGGGACACAGGAACAGGAGGGAGTCACTCAACTGCTCGGGACTGGGACACGTGAACAGGAGGCCGTCACTCAACAGCTCGAGACTGGGACACAGGAAAAGGAGGGAGTCACTCAACTGTTCGAGACTGGGACACAGGAACAGGAGGGAGTCACTCAACTGTTCGAGACTGGGACACAGGAACAGGAGGCAGTCACTCAGCTGTTCGAGACTGGGATACAGGAACAGGAGGCAGTCACTCAACTGTTAGAGATTGGGACACAGGAACAGGAGGCAGTCATTCAACAGCTCGAGACTGGGACACAGGAACAGGAGGGAGTCACTCAACTGTTCGAGACTGGGACACAGGAACAGGAGAGAGTCACTCAGCTGTTCCAGACTGAGACACAGGGACAGGAGAGAGTCACTCAGCTGCTCGAGACTGGGACACAGGAACAGGAGGCAGTCATTCAACAGCTCGAGTCTGGGACACAGGTACAGGAGGGAGTCATTCAACTGTTCGAGACTGGGACACAGGAACAGGAGGCAATCACTCAACTGCTAGAAACTGGGAAACAGGGAAATCTGGAGGCTAGTAAGGCCCGAGGATCCTGTTACGCAGGAAAAGGAGGAGGTGCCTCACTCCCCACCAGTATGGGACAATGGGAGAGAAGGTGGGTTTGCATGGCACAAACAGAAATGTATGATAGGTTGCATTAGTGGTCCATTCAATCCTGCCCCACCATTCACTAAGACCACGGCTGATCTAATTATGATTCCCTCATTCCATTTTACGGAGACTGTTCTCTCTGCAGCCTGTGCTCCATTTGTTGGTCATGTTGCAGACCCAGATGCTGTAACAACAGTCACCATGACTTATCCAGAAGGATGGGTCTAACCGGATGAGTCAGGATTTGAAGAGTCCAATCACAAGAATGAAAACACAAAATAAAGGTATTGCCAGATGTTTAATTCTCTCACATTCGCAATCCAACTCACAAAACCAGCCCATCCATGATACTTTCAGGATGGAGCACTGTGTAGATCTGGCTACCGTACTGCTGAATGCAACCCAGCAATATCCAGAATGGTACTCTGTGCAGCCCACACCAATGCTTGATCTATCATCCTGGTCTAAAGGTCCAGCATGGGGAGCTGTGCAGACCGCACTGGTTCATTCATACAAAAAACCAGGCTGTTTCACTGTTCGGTAACACTGTGTTAGGTCGCTGCCCAGTGTGGGGAAACTTGCAGCCAATGTTGTAAGTGACAGGGTGTGCAGCTCCCATCCATTTACAGCTCCATATCTCCACTGTACCTTGACAAGGGGTGCCGTGGATGTGGAAATCACGGCGATGGAGAGATGCAAATGGAAACAGTTTAAATGCCAATAGTACTGATTAAGGCGGGTACCACACCTGTATTTAAAGTTGAAATAACTTAGATAATATCCAATGAGGTTTGGTGAATGGTGCAAAGTAGTTAGAGGGGGATGGTGATGTTATAGTGGTTGCACTATAAGCCTCCAAATCATCAATGGGAATTAGAGGAAGAAATATGCAGGGAGACTAGGGAGACTTGCGGGAACAATAGGGTTGTTATAATAGGTGATTTCACTTTTCCTAACATAGACTGGGACTTCCAGATGGTTAAGGACTTAGAAGGAATGTAATTTGTTAAGTCTGTTCAGGAAAGTTTCCACAAGTAATGTATAGAGAAGCCACTCGGGAAGGGACAAACTTGACCTACAATTGGGAAATAGGGCAGGAGAGGTGAATGAGATAAAGTGGGGGAGCATTTTGGGAAAAGTGAAATAACCTGAATTACTAAGTGTGATGGGATACTTATAACCATAAAATAAGTGTAGATTTTTGTTTGGCCTGTGTAAAGCATGCTGACCGTTGCATGAAAGTATAAAGATGATGGAATATATTGTTAGGAGTGTCCGTCCCTATGGGAAATGCCCTTAAAAAGGCGATTGAAAAAATACTGGGGTAAAAGTGCCTGAGTGCTATCTGGTCAGTGACAGGAACCCAGGGGGTTGAATGACTGAATGTTCCTGTAACATGGAGCTGAGAAAACCATCAGATCAGCCAGGATATTATTAAATGCTAGAGCACACTTGAAGGGCTGAATGGCCTCAGCACGGTTTGAATTGTGTGTGATTTAAAAAAATGTACATCTCTACTCCTTCCTCTAATGTGTTACACACTGGGACACTGCCATTTTCCTGAAACTGGGAATTATTTGGAACATTATCTGGAACATTCCATAATCAGCAATCTCAAGAATATTCTATAACTGTGTGGGAGGTATTGCAAAGTTTTAAGCTGGTAGGAGGAAAGTATAGAGGGGATGTCGGAGGCGGGTTCTTTACACAGAGAGTTGTGAGAGCATGGAATGTGCTGCCAGCAGCAGTTGTGGAAGCAAGGTCTTTGGGGACTTTTAAGAGACTACTGGACATGCATATGGTTACAGAAATTTGAGGGTGCATACATGAGGATCAGTGGTAGGCACAACATCGTGGGCTGAAGGGCCTGTTCTGTGCTGTACTGTTCTATGTTCTAAATGGAAGATTCTTCCTAAGTAGTATGGCTTCTCCCCTATTCCTACTATTAAAAGACGAGAAATAAACCCAATCAAACTCGCCCTGCTGTAACGTCAACTGTTCCTTGTCATCAAGGTGCATCTCCTGAAATAGGAAAACATCCACCCTCTCTGTTTTATGACGAGAAAGTACATTTTTCCTCTTGAGTGGCAGGTGCACCCCCCCATTAATGTTCCAGGTACCCATTTAAGCACATCATTATCCATAACACACTGTAGCAACATTTCAACTCTAGAGTTTCACATCGAATTACACATCGTTGATCATTAATGCAAAAAAACTCGTAGAGCCTTAAAACTTTACAAACTAAAACCACTACAACTAACAAGCTCTCAAAACTTTCCAAAGCTAAACACATAAAAAAACAAACAACGAAATAAAATCCAAAGTTCCAATGACACTCGAAAGGGGAATTTACCTCTCCTGGACCCCATCCCTGCAAACTGGGGATGCTGACATATCTTACAACGTTATCTTCTGCCCGCTACCAATATGGAATTCAAGGCAATTAAAAACAAAAGCTGCCCTTCAGTCGGCACTAAGTCATCACAACTACCTTTGTAACTCCCTCCACCTTGAGCTGCACCCCAGACACAAGCAAAGAAAGAAAAAAAGTGTACTAATACTAATGAAGGAATTAAAAATGAGTACTCTACCCATCCTCGACTATAACGTAGCACTGGTTAATACCAGAAAAATCCAATAAAATTTCTTTAAGGATAAACATGATTATCTAAATATCCAGCTTACTTTAAAATGTCCACAAAGTTTTTGCTTTCTCTGGAGAATCAGACGAGTTCGTGGATCCATTGAAAGCAATACGGAGCACCCCTGGGTACCGTAAGGGTTACTGAATTCAGCGTTCCCTTACTCTTCTTTTGATGTCATCAAAAGATTTTCATTCCTGAATCACCGCCACTGAAAAATCCAGAAAGGACATAATCCTGGAGCTCTCGTGACATAAACACATTGGATCCTTCCACTAGGTTCTGAAAGCTTCCATCAGACTTTGTTTGTCCCCATAACTATGTAATCGCGCAAGGACAGGATGAAGGTGTTGGGCTGAGTCTGACTTCCGTGCTGTAACCCAATGAACTGTCTCAGTCTTCTCCCGTCCCTCCTCAGTTTCCAAGTGAAGGAATCACTGCAGCCAGTTCTTGAACAAACGCACCAGCTGACCACCTTCTGTCCGCTCCAGCAAACCGACGATGTGAATATTCTTCATCCTACTCCTGTTCTCGAGGTCGTCTTCTTGTTCAGTTAAGGTGCAGATCTGTTTTTCAGGGGCAAGGATCCTCTCCCGAGAGGAATCGATCACGGTCTCTGTCACTGTGGTTCGGCCCTTGGCATCGTCTGTTCTGTGTCCAAGGCTGTCAAGTTGCTGCTCATGTTTTTGGAGCACGGCTGAGAGTGGCTGTGGTGAACTCTTCTTCAATCATGGCTTCAATCTTTTCACGTAACTTGGTGAACTCAGTGACCAAGGCCTGGTGAGATAACTGGGTCGATCGAACGAGCAGAGTGGGTTGCAGCAGCGGCCTCAGGCATGCTCGATGCTTCTGACGGGTGCACCACTTGTTGGGACTTACTCGATCCTTTCCCCATGTTTTGTCATTTCCGTTTTACAAATCGGGATTCGTAAAGATTCTGTCGCTCTTTTAGTGCTGAATTTTAAGTAAATGGTTGGGATGGGGTGGATTAGAGAAGCACTTTGCCCGTGTGTTGATGCAGCGCCCAGCAATCAGACCTTCTGGATCGCCACCATCTTGTATTCTCCCTTAACATTTTATCAATATTATCATTTCATTTTGCATTACATTCCTGGAGGTTCTGAAGCTGTGTTATTTGATACCACTGTCTACATTTTACCCCACACTGCACATTGCTGCCCATTCCTCAATAATCATTGACTCTGTTGTTATTTATGAACCTTCCATCTATGCCTGAAAAATATTCAATATTTCTGCCTCCAATGCTCTGTGGGGAAGCGTGTTCCAAAGACTCACACACCACTTTGAGAAAACAATTATAAACATTATGATCTGACTGCGAGATTAGTCTTTTTGTCTCCTTATCTGAGATAGGATGTAATTACATTGGAAGCAGTTCAGAGATATTTCATTTCACGTATTCCTGGGGCAAAGGGCTTATATTATGAAGGCTTTAACAGGTTACTCTTGGAATGAAAATGAAACATACAAGACCTCGAGGAGAGTGGATTAGGTATGTACCCACTGGGTGTTTGTATAGTTCAAATTTATTGTCATTTTCATAGAATCTCTACAGTGTGGAGACAGGGCATTCCGTCCATTAAGTCCACACTGACCCACCAAACAGCATCCCAACTCGACCTGGCCCCCAATCTTATTGCTGTAACCCGGCATTTCCCATAACTAACCCACCTAACCTACGCATCCCTGGGCACTATGGGCAATCCACTTCAAACTGCACATGATTGGACAGTGGAAGGAAACTGGAGCACTGTCTCCCCACACAGACACGGAGAGAATGTTTAAACTCCACATAGAGGGTCGCCTGAGGTTGGAGTTAGACCCAGCTCCTTGGTGATGTGAGGCAGCAGTGTTACCCACAGATCCAACATACTCCTCCGTTAGTTCTGTTAATAACTTGTGGCTGACTAAAGAAATCTGCCTGACGTGTTCTTATCACTGAACCTGACCCAGTCTGAGACTTTTACCATCGGCAATATCACCAACCTGGTTACATTTAACATTTGTTGTGAGCCGTGGAAGAGTTGGACTTGGAAAGGAAAGAGTTACATCCTCCATTCTCAGTCACAACTGGAGTAAGAAAAAAAAAACACAAAGTGCGAATTCGTTCAAGTGGGAATTCGCTTTCCCAGAAGTTTGGGATGGCTGAATCGTTATATTATATCGAGGCTGGCTTCGTCTGATTGTCCATAGACAGGTGAATCAGGGATAATGGTGCATGGAGAGAAAAGTGCAGCTGGGACCACAATGAGATACGCCACGAGTTTATTTACTGGTGGAGTAGTGTCAAAGGGCTGAATGGCCCCCTCGTGTCCTGCAGCCCTATGTTCTGATGTTCCATTCAGCTCTTGGGATGTGCTACACAGGGGCAGATCAAGGCCACACTCTGATGGTTGGGTGCAGTTTTGGAAATGTACTTGGAAAATCCAGGCTGGGTCAGGAAGTGACACTCACTCCCAATCCCTGTTTCCAGGCTTCCCCTTTCTGCAAAGTCTGCTCCAGATGTGGGTCATGTTACAGAGCCGGATTTACTGTGAATACAGCCCCCATACCCTACCCAGTGTTAACTCAAATCCTCTGCTCACCCAAATGCAGCATTACACAACACAGCTTCCGGAAAAATAACCAGTAACTTTTCAAAAGCATAGCACGTGAAATTAATAAATAGGAACAAGAGTAGGCTATTGGGCCACTGAAGATTGCCCAGTCATTTAATACGAATATGGCTGATCTACTCCAGGTCTAACTCGACTTTCTCGCCGACTCCTTGTATCTCTCCACACCTCTCCGGGTTAGGGAATTCCAGGCATTCACTACCGTCTGACAGAAGACATCACTTTGTATCTCAGATAGAAATTGATATTCCATATTCAGTATCTATGTCCTCGAGTTCAAGACTCCACTCAGGAATGGTAACAACGTCTCACATCTACCTTCTCAAGTCCCTTCTGTGTCTTGTATTTTTCAGCAGTATCACTCCTCATTTATTTAAACCCCAATGAATAATCGCCTTACAATCTTAGAGATTCTCACTAACATAGCCCTTTCATCCCTGGAAGCCGGCTAATGAAACAACCTAGTTACTTGCTGCACCCGCATGCTGACTTTATGTTTCATACACAGGAACACTCCAATCCCTTTGTACTGTTCTTTTTGTGGAAGTCCTCTCCATTAAATAACAGCCTGCCTTTTGATTCTCAGTGTTGTTCTCAAACTCGGATGTATATTTCACTCAGCTCTCTCCTTCAAACCATCAGTATAGAGTGTAAATAACTGATGCCTTCGGACTGATAGCCGTGGTCCTCCAGCAGATCCACCTTTATATTGATGATTCATTCTCCTGACTCTCCGATTTCTATGTGCTAACCAATCATCATCCCGTGCTAATACATTCCCCATCATCCTACGAGCTTCTATCTTGTGTAAGAAATTTTATTTTGTAAAACTTGTGGAAAAACTCTGGAAAGCTTGGTGTCTGCCAGATCCCCTTTATCAAGTCCGCTTGTTACATTCTCAGGCATCTGCAGAATTACTTTGCATGATTTTGTAGGGCAAAGTATAATTTCACTTTCACAAAACCATTGTGAACCTGCGTGAAGCTGTTCTAAATGTCCGTGCTGGCCAGGTTTTCCAAATTAACCTCGTCCCATCTGCTTTCATTTGGCCCATATGCCTCAAAATGTTTCCCATCCGTATATTTGTCGAAATGAGTTTTAAATGTTGCAGCTGTACATGGATCTACCACTCTTCCTCTGGCAGCTCATTCCATACCCACACCACCCGCTGTGGAAAAACACTGCCCCTGCCTCCCTTGTGAATTTTCCCTCTTTCACCTTAAACCAATGCCATCTAGGGCTGAACTCCCCCATCCTGTGGAAAAGACCTTTGCTATTCACCCTATCCATATCTCTCATAATTTTAGATACTTCTATAATGTCATTCCTCAACCTTCTACACTCCATCCAATACTAACTTTAAGAACAAGCATTTAAAGATAAATACTGCAAATTTGAAACTAGGGTAAACAATACTCAGCCCAAACTTCATACTGTGATTTGTTTTTTCTCCCTATTACAATACTAAGGCAGCATGAAACGCTTACTAGTGTCAATACGAAGGCAAGCACCTGATATCCTTTATCTAAAGGAGGTGATGATCTCGACAGTGAAAACGTACTTATGGCCAGATCTATATAATGCCACATAGTCAACATTCTCCCTCCTGGCCTCCTATGAACTTGTGTGATTGTGTCTTCTTTATCTTGCACTCAATACAGAGAAACCCTTTCCCCATTCACACTTTAATTTAAACCCATTTTATATCATCTTCACATTCATCACTGCTAAAAGCCGGTTTATCTTTGCCAGGGCCTCTATTCCCAGTCACCAATCTCCCACCTCTGGCAAGGTATTAAAAAGCCAAGTTTCCAATGCTTTTCAGTTGTGAAGAAGTGTCACACTGGGTTTGAAATTCTAATGCCGTTTCTCTGTCTCTGCAGATGCTGACAGACCTGCTGAGCTCCCTCAGAAGTGAATAGGCAAAGAACAAACTTTCACAAACAACTAACTATGGATACTGAAAATAAAAATACCAAAATTGAGAAACGGAGATCTTTGTAGAGGGTCACTGGACCTGAATGTTTAACACTGCATTCATTCCAGAAGATGCTGCAACATCTTCAGCAATTTCTTAAGCAATTTCTGTTTTTGGAAAATTTCCAAAGAAGTATGTCAAAGATGCTCAACCATCCTGTCCAACATGGAGAGCAGTACACTGGGAACTGAACAATAACGCATGGTGCACAAGTTCCTTGACTCTGAAACTTCATAAATCTGGCATCATTGACACTACAGAACTCTTAATCATGGTCAGGGAGAATAACAGAGGGGAACACATTCACTTCAAATACAGAAGTTGACGTTGTGGAAGAGAAACGATTTAGATCATTACTTTAAATGGATTCAGTTAAAGTAACAAATTAGAGGAGTGACACCAGGGAGAGGCCCTCAGCAGAATGAGAATATGAAAATGCAAGTGTTACCGCATCAGAAACCAGGTTAGGTCACTGAATACAGGGCTGATGGGTGAATGGGTCTCGGTGTGAACTGGGGGACAGTCAGTAGAATTGAATTGTAGATATTGTAGAACACAGCAGCAGCAGAAACGGAATTGTATTCAACGACAATCTGTAACATTTTCCTGATGATAATTCTACCATTACCATCAAGCCGATCCATGGTTCAGTGATGAGTGTGGGTGAACATGCCAGGGTCGGAATCACGTGAGCCTAAACCTGTTGACAACCCATTAAAGCTACTGCAATCAACTGGTTAAATTCCGACCAGCAGAACTAATGTCTGATGGAGAGGGGAAATGATCCCAAGACTAACAGATCAGACCTAAGCTCTGTCGTCCTGTCAAATGCAAACATAAATGTCGATGGACTATTAAACAATTTACTGGAGCAGAGTACTCCACAAATATTCTCATCCTAAATATCGGAACAGCTCTGTACGTCAATGAAAAAAGTCAAGGATGTGGTGTCTGCACTATCCTCAGCCAGACGTGTTGAGTGAATGATGATCCACCTTATACTCATCATGTTTCCCACAGAATCACATATGGTAGTGTTCAAACAATTCGATTTTCTGCCCGTGACGTGAAGAAACAGCTGAACACAGTAGATACGACAAAGGCAATGGGCCCTGACCCCATTCCTGCAATAGGTCTGAAGATTTGTGCTGCACAACAAGCCGTGTTCCTGGGGAAGTTGTTTCATTCCAGCTCCAACTCTGACATCTCTCTGGCAATATAGAAAATTACTCAGCTATGTCCAGTCCGTGAATAGGAGAATAATTACAATCGGACCTTTTACCACACCCTCAGTCGAATCATGACAGGCAAATTGGTGGGAATACTTTTTCTTAGAGCTGTCAAGTAGCACCGAAGTAATCAGGTCAGTGTGGTTTCCGATACATCCCCATGTGGAGATGGTGCTGTAGTGGATATATCATTGGATTGCAAATCCAGACTAGGCCAATGCTTTGGCAGCTGGTGGAAGTTAAAAATAATTAATAAAATATCGAGACCTAAAATCTGGTGTCAGTAATAGTGATCTTGTGTCCAATGTTGATTGTTAACATCAATCTCCGACACCAATGTTCTTTCAGGAAGTCAATCTCCTGTGCTTTCTTGGTCAGGCGAAAAGTGACTCCAGACGCACAGACATGGTCCCTGAATCGGCCAAGTGAGACACTCATTCGTATCAAACTACTCTGAGGTCTTAAATGATAAAACCTGACAGAACACCCGGCATCAACCTCGTTAAAGGAAAGTGAATGGGAAACACAGTCCTGTTGACCCTGCATAGACATCCTTCCTAACATCTGAGAGATTGTGACCACATTTAGATTTGGTTAGATTACTTACAGTGTGGAACCAGGCCCTTCGAACCAACAAGTCCACACCGACCCGCCGAATCGCACCCACCCAGACCCATTCCCCTACACCTAACGCTAAGGGCAATTTAGCGTGGCCAATTCACCTAACCTGCACATTTTTGGACTGTGGCAGGAAACCGGAGGAAAACCACGCAGACACGGAGAGAATGTGCAAACTCCACACAGTCAGCCGCATGTTTCGGGAATGGAACCCGGGTCACTGGCGCTGTGAGACAGTAGTGCTAATCACTGTGCCGCCACGGCTTTTGTACAGAGCTTTCCCACAGATTGCACAAAAACATCGAGAGAGAAGGAGGTCATTCAGCACATTGAGCTTTCCCCATGTTATTTCATGGCCGAACATCTCCTCAATGCAGTTTTCCCCACACAATGTTCATATCTCAAAATATGTTTAAACATTATGAAATTTAGAGCCTTCGGCCCATCAATATACAGGGAGTTCTCTGACAAAAAGTACGATTTGACTGCAATGCGATTCGTGAACCGTTTCCTATAAAGTGAACTGTCATCCCTGCTTCAAAGCTGTCACAACCTGTCAGAGGTTTATATATCTCACTGAACTCTCCACACATTTTCCTAAAGCCCAGTCACCCCAAACTCTGCTCCCACAACTAACCTGTCATCGCAGAGATCAGTCTGGTCATCCTTCACTGCACTCCCTCAATGGCAGGGTTGCCCTTTATTAACTAAGATACCAAAACTGCACACAACAGTGCACAATTTTCGAGATGGGGTCTCACCAAGGCCCTGTACAGTTGCAGTAAATGACCATTACTTCTGTATTCTAAATCTCCCTGAAATGAAGGTGAATAAACCATTTATCTTCCTACTTGTTTTCTGCTCCTGCAATATTGCTTTCAGTGACTGGTGTACAGGGAGGTCCAGATTTTGTTCAATGTTACAGCTCCCACATACTGGGTCTATGTAGACTGTATACAGCGTGCCAATGCCATTCCCAGTATTGATTTCCGTGTTCAGAACTCTCTGCCCTACATGGACTCAGAAGGCTGCGCAGAAATAAAAAAATGCAGCTTAAGTTCATCTATTGATCAACATGTTTCAATCAATCCCTTTTCAAATGATAGGCTGCCATTCAATTGATCCTATCAAAGTACACAACCTCTCATCTCTGCATTGCTCTCCATCTAACAGGTATTTGCCTAGTCACTGCACTTGTCTCAATCACCTCGGAGCCTTATTTACATTCCCCTCATCCAACCACAAGCTGATATCATTTAGTGTTGTCAGAAGACTTGGGAATATTGCAATTGAGCCCCTCAACCAAAGATGTGATGTGTATTGGTAATAGCTGGATGCCAAATCTCGATCCTCGTTATATCCTCCAAGCCTTCCAATCAAAAACATGGTTTTATTCCTACTCAATGTTTCCTGCCATCTCTCCCTTTCTAAAATACAAACAATATATTAGCTCCAGTCCCATGGGATTCGAATTTGCACAAAAGGCTTGGGGCTTTATCAAAAATCTTTCTGAGATTCCAATCGTATTGCGTTGACACCTTCTCCATAATTTTGCTAACAGCCATTTTCTCAAATATGATTGCTATTTCACAAACCTCTGTTGACTTTGTCTATGCCCATTAATTTCAGTCCAATATTTTCTATTAAACGTTTTAGTGGATAATTTCATTCCATTCCCTTTTTCTCACCAGGCTAAAGTTCCCTCGTATTGTGAGGAAATTTTATTTTTGTTTTTGTTTTCTTCTTCTGTGAAGGCATAACTGAAGTATTTGCTCCATTGATCAGCTATATACCTGTCCTCAATTGCCTGGTATCAGACTGTAAGGAAGCTACACCTTTTTCTCTTAATTTTGCCATTGACGTATTTTCAGAAGATATAACAAGTTCACTCCTATACACTTTGATAAGATATTCTTCAGAAACTGATTAATTCCTATCTTAATCTACTGAATGATTGACCTTTCACAGCCATAGAATCACAGAAGCACAGACTCTGCACTATCATAAATATAGCACGGTCTACATTAGCCCCACTTTCCAATACAAAACCGGTCGCTGTGAATCGTACGGCATTTCAGGTGCACAACCATGCATTTTCTAGGTTTTGACGTAACCATGACAATTCCCCTCTCACGAAGTGCATCCCAGACCCCAACATACTTTGTGTGAAAAACAGTCCTCATATTCTCACTAAGTCTCAAACCCTTCACTTCAAAAGTCTGTCCCTTTGACTAAAAGGACCAGCTGCTGTCTGTCCACCCGGTCCATGTCCCTCGCAATCTTATCCTCCTGATTCACGTCCCCCTTAGCCTTCTCTGCTCCAAACTAAACAACCCGAGCTTATCCTGCCTCTCTCCATAGCTGATATGCTCCATCCAAGGGAACATCCTGGTGAATCCCCTCTGCACCCCCTCCAGTGCACTCACATCCTTCCTTTAATGTAGCTCCCAGAGCTACACACAGTATTCCATCTTGGCTAACAAAAGTTCCACATAGCTCTTATAATCTATGCTTCGATGTGTGAAGGCTGTGTTTACGCTCCCGTACGCTTTCTCAAATTGTGTGTTACCCTGTCCAGCGACACTCAGGGATGTGTGGAGAAGCACACTCTGAGCTTCCTATTGTGCTGCCATTCATTGATTCCTTCCCTGCCTGGTTCCTTCTTCCAAAGTGCATGACCTCATGTTTATCAGGGTTACATTCCATCTACTATTGATGTGACCATCTGACCATTCCATTGTATCTTCCTATAACATAAGACATTCCTTCTCACTGCCAACCACCCGGCTAATCTTTGTATCAAACTTACTTATGGCACCCCCACCCCTCGTCCAGATTCACAGCTGCATCCTTTATGATAAGGTTTAAAATCAGGAAACACCAGCTTATAGTCCAACAGGTTTATTTGGAGGCACGAACTTTTGAAGCGCTGCTTCTTCATCAGGTGGTTGTGCGCTTGGATGAAGCACTACGAAAGCTAGTGCCGCTGAAGAAATCTTTGGACTGTAACCTGGTGTTATGCAATTTTTAGCTTTGTCCACCCCAGTCCAACACTAACACTTCCGAATCAGAAATATTAAGAGACACAGCACTGATCCCCGAGGTACACAATTGGACACTAGCCTCCAATCGCACATCAGCCTTCTACCACCACCCTCTGTCTCCTACCACTAAAGTTGATTTGGTTGCGACTTGGCTACTCACTAATGAGTCCTACCTGTTCCCTGGTTATTCTGTTCCACTGGACACACTTGGAGAATATCTGGAGATTCTCCCTAATCTTGCCTGTCAGTAGGTTTCCATGCCCCTGTGTTAGTTAGTCCCCTCCAAGTGAAGATTTTCCACCTTATTGCAGCCTTAACTGGCCTGTCCCAGATCCTGCCATTATTTGCCTTGAATGTGGAATAGACAGCGAGGGGAGCGTTCTGTTAATTGCCAAGTTGTCATATATTTTGTGAATTTTCTAAATTCACTGTGACCCACCTCTCATTGCTTGAAACTCTAGAGACCACAGACCGAGTTTCCTCATCAGGCAATCTCACCATCTGAAGGATTAATCTGGAGAATTTCCATTGCACTTCCTCTGCGGTCAGCATTTTTTTTTCTGAGATTCGGTCACCAAAACTGTACACAATACTCCAGGTACAGTCCCACCAACACGCTGTGAAACTGCTTCAACATGTCTTTACATCAATGTTCTGACTCTCTTAAATGGAGGCGAACCAAACTTTAACTTTCCACTTACATGTATTCCTCCAAATACCCTTCACATTCATTGCATTTACGAACTCACTGAGATCTTTTAGAAACCCTTCCGAAAATCCAATGTATGCCACTTCTACTGATTCCCCATTATCGATGCTGTAAGAAATTACTTCAAACAATTCCGAAGTTTATCAAGTATGTTTTCTCTATCAGAAATGCATGCCGATTCTCTCCATTGTAGCTGTTAGTTTCTAGATAACAAAAAATGTCAGCCTGTGTAATGGATTACAACAGGTTCACGACAACTCTTAATTTAACTGGTCTGCAGTTCTCCACCCTCTTTTTCCCTTTATCTGTTTGGATCCCTTCCATTCATCTATAGAGCTTGATTCACGTTTATCCACAATAGTTTCTGCCCTCTGCAGAATGTGCAGGAAAATAAAACACAGTCATCGACAGTGCAATTAATAGTACTATTGGTGATTTATTTCCGACATTTTGATAGGAAGTACATCTTTTTCGTCAGACTTAGTAATGCTCAATCCAGCTACATGTTCAAGTACTACCTTGTTACTGATATGAATTGACTTTATTTCTTTAGCTCCAGGAGTACGATATGATCACCTGGTATTACTGGGTGATTTTCTGGATCTTCCTCCATGAAGACAGATGGAAAGTAACTGGTTGTTTTCTTGGCCATTTCCCTGTTGTCCACAATGACCTCGCCTCTCCTGATTATAAATTTCCACATTTGATCTTGCTTTTATTTTGTTTCCTTTGAAATATAGATCGCAGATTGACGCAGTCTTTGTGTTCCTGTTTGTAAGCAGGTATATTCTCTTGTTGATTTCCTTTTCAGTTTCATGGCCTTCCTTTTTTGGATCGTTAATTTCTGAGAATTCTCAGGTTACCACAATAGCTGGAATTCTTCTGAAGTCACTTCTTCTGATTAACATGTTTTCGAATTTGTTATGTTAACCATCATTGAGTCACTTTCTCACTCTTTCGTGTTCGTACCTGAAATAAATAGACGTATGTTTCTGACTTTGCAGTATTTCTAAAACCTCCTTGTCCTGACCAGTTATATTCAGGAACACTGCAGGAGGATAGGAGCATAGAGAAGAAATTGCGAGAGCATTGCTTGCCTCTTTTCTATCATCGCTGGCCAAAGAGTCAGGTCCTGGACGACCGGAGCATAGCAAATGCTGAGCCCGTATTCAAGAAATGCTGCAAAGATAAATCTGGGAACTAATGACCAGTAATCCTAAAAGCTAGTGGGTAGGTTATTTTAGAAGATTCGGAGAGATTGGATATACATGCACTTGGAAAGACAGGGTGTGGTTCGGAGTAAGATTAGAATGGTGCTGGAAAAGCAGAGCAGGTCAGGCAGCATCCGAGGAGCAGGCAAATCCATGTTTCAAGCAAAAGCCCTTCATCAAATTCAGTACGGGAGTTTGTGTAAGGGAGATCATGACTCACAATTTTGTTGGAGTTCTTTGCTAAAGTGACCAGCAACATTGAGGAGGTCCGGGTTATATATGTTATCTAGATGGTTTATAGTACGGCCTTCAATAAGGTTCCACATGGTACGCCGCTCTGGAAGGTTAGATCGCGTGGAATTGAGGGGGAGCTGGCAAATTAGGTACAACATTGACTTGATGTTACAAAGCAGAGATTAATAATGGTCAGACTGGAGGCCTGTGAATAGTGGAATGCCTTAGGGGTCGATGCTGGCACCACTACATATTACATATATCTATGATTTAAATGAGAATGTACAGGCATGATTTGTAAGTTTGAAGACGGCACTAAAACATGCGGCATCATGGAGAGTGAGGAAGGTTATCACAAATTTCAGAAATTGCAGCAGTATCTTGATCAGCTGGGGAAGTGGCCGAAAAATGGCAAATGGATTTTAATATTGATCAGTATAAGTTCTTGCATTTTAGAAAGTCAAATCAAGTTTGGAGTTTCATGGTGAATGGGTGGGTCCTAAGGAGAGTAGTGGGTCAGAGGGACCTTGGATTTCAGGTGAATGGTTCTCTGAAAGTTGATTCCGAGGTAGACAGTGAATTGAGCTTTTGGCACACTGGCCTTAATCCGTTTATATCACTAAGTATCAAAATTAGGGAGCTATGTTGCAGTTATACAGGATGCTGGTGAGGCCATATTGGCAGTGTTATGGTCAGTTTTGTTCACTTTGCTATAGGAAGGACGTTATTAAACTGGAAAGAGTGCAGAAAAGAATTACAAGGATGTTGCCAAGGTTTCAATGGTCTGAGTTATTGAAACAGGTTGGACAAGCCAGGACAATTTATTTTTGTGTGCATGAGACTGTGGGTGGATCATATTGAAGTCTATAAGATCATGACAGGCATGGATAGAGTGAATGCACCCAGTCTTTTTTCCCAGGGTTGGGCAATCACAGACTAGAGGGCATCAGTTTTAGGTCAGAGGGGACAGAATAAAAGGGGACCTGAGGAACAACTTTTTAACACGGGGCTGTTACGCATATGGAATGAGAAGTGGTTGAGGCTGATACATTAACAAAATTTAAAAGGCATTTGAAAAACACACGGATAGGAAAGAATTAGAAGGATTGTGGCACAGTGCTTAGCACTGTTGCCTCACAGCGCCAGAGACCTGGGTTCAAATCCCGACTCAGGCTACTGACTGTGTGGAGTTTGCACATTCTCCCTGTGTCTGCGTGGGTTTCCTCCGGGTGCTCCGGTTTCCTCCCACAGTCCAAAGATGTGCAGGCCAGGTGAATTGGCCATGCTAAATTGCCCCTGGTGTTTGGTAAAGGGGTAAATGTAGGAGAATGGGTGGGTTGCGCTTCGGCGGGTAGGTGTGGACTTGTTGGGCCGAAGGGCCTGTTTCCACACTGTAAGTAATCTAATCTAATCTGAAGATAAGGGGCAATTGCAGGGAAATGGGGTTAGAGTGGATGGGCATTTTGATTGGAATGGACCAGTTTGGGCTGATGGGCCTGTCTCCATGCTGTAGGACTCTATGACTCTAACAATGATTGCTTGTCTCCCACTGAATGTTATGTTGTACTTTCCAAATTCACTGAAGATATCTTGACACTGTAGCCTCCAGTCTTCCGTGACGTTTGACTAGAATATTCAAGCATTCTATATTGCATGCAGACACTTTGTAAAATGCATCTTATAAATGCCATTATCCCTTAAAAGCTGCTTCAGACCAAGGTTAATAATTCATCATTCTGACCATACAACATCAAATCCAAAATAACCTGCTCTCTAGTTTGCTTCACAACATACTCTTCAACCCACCACATATACACTTACGGAACTTATTTTTCACTGCTTCAGCTGTCATAATTAACACAGCTTAGATGCAACTTGAGACCATTCAATAAGACTGCGGTACCCACAATATTTTCCGATCGAATTTTCAGAGCATATGATGCTCAAATTTTCTGCTACCGTTTTGATTTCAATATATAACACACCGATATTTGCTTCTCCTTGCTATCTGTAAACTCTACCTAAACTGAGTCACTGGAAGCTGAGGGAGAGGTCTGCGTAATTATTAGTGACAGATTTGGACAAGACATTCAGGGAGGCTCACCTCGACGCTGAGAGGATCTGAAGAAATGGCCCACAATACTGGACAAGCAACAATATCGTCCTCACTCTGTTAGGATAAGAGTTACCATATACTCTCTGCTCCCTCACACTCACTGTATATCTGTTATAGCACCTAATCCCAAACAAGGTTCACGCTCTGTCTCCAAATAAGGCTCAGGCACTACCACTCTCAGTATTGATTTCAGCAACTAATAATACCATATGGATTCAAAACTGTCGACTGACTCATTCCAAACACCTCACAACTCCCCCTACTTATATCAGCACAAACAGCCGGGTCACCCATTCCCACTCTCTCTCCATCCCTTTCTCCAATTCGAGGCGAAACAGCCTGAATAGGATAGAAAGGGCCAAGCCGTTTAGTGGAGTATCCGATATCCGTTCCCTCACTCCCCTCCCCCTCCATGTGGGGAGAACTCTTGAAGAGCTGTAGAGGACCAGGATACCTCGTGTGGAGTATCCGAAACATCCACGTCCTACTGACCAGTTAAGGATCAATGTTCAGTGAAAGACGATTCTCAATTTAAACCCACAGACCGTTCCAACAACAGTCCTTACACTTCCAAAAAAAAATACACAGATACCTCCCTGCACAGAGATGCAGACACAGAAAGACAAAGATGAACACACCCAATACTTACCAGGGAATAGGTATACAAATACGAATAAACACACAAATACATATGCAGTCACATACAAATGGACATAAATATAGATCAAAACATAGGCTGAAACACAGACAGACTGATGTAGACGCGCAAACACACAGAGAACAAGCACATGGACACACACACACGCACACAGGTACACACACATACAGACACAAACAAACAGAGGCACAGACACATACACACACACACACACACAGGTACACACACATACGGACACAAACAAACAGAGGCACAGACATACACACACACACACACACACACACACACACACACACACACACACACACACACACACACACACACACACACAGTTACTCATATACGGATACACAGAGGCCAGACACTAGTGTCATTAAGACACAATTCGATATGTTTTTGATTTGTAAGGGGATCAAGGATTCCAGGTAGAAGGCAGAAGAATGAGGTCGAGGTACATATAAGAAATTATTGAACGGGAGTTCCTACTCAATAAGCTGAATGGCCTCAATCTGCTCATTTCCTTAATGCTCCTGCGGTATTATGCTATCAGGCATTCTCTTCCTGAGACAGCAGCAGAGGCTGGGTGCGATACATATTTGATTGGAAAGGATCAGTGGGAAAGTGGGATAGGTTTGGAGTCCGGAAAGGATTATGTTCCTAATTATTCCTAATTATTCTGTTCTTATGTCTGAAAAGAGGTGGTGATTTGATGTTCAGTTAATACAGTTTTCAAATAACAGACCCACAATGAAATAAGGACGTCCCTTTCACTTTAGTGCTGTGCTGTCTGTGGTGTTCTCATCCTCAGGGAGCAGTGGAGACTCAGTTATTGAAGAGATTCAAGGCTGAGCTCGACTGATCTTTACTGGACAGAAGGGTCTGTGTTTATTGGGAACAGACATGAAATGGAAGGTCAGACGCACTCGGATCAGCCATGATCATTCTGAATGGAAAAGCCGAATGGGCAACTTCTTCCCCTACCCCATGTGTTGTTCCCTCAATCCACTCCTCGAGGCTGTTACAGAGATATACTGCTGTCCCTACCCGATGTGTTGTTCCCTCAATCCACTCCTCGATGCTGTTTCAGGATTGGGGAAAACTCCATTCAGTCAGACAGGATCGTTACAATGACACAGGAGGAGACCATTCCGCCCCTCTAAGGTATTACACAGGAGTATAGAATGAAGTAATTCAGCTCATACAGTACACTACACAGTCCAGGAGGAGGCCATTCAACCCAACTGAGCCGCTACACGGGAACAGGGAAGCTGTCGCTTACAGGAAACAGAAAGTAGAGATAAATGTTTATTTTCAACCTGCAAAGCTGTAACTGATGGAATGCCTCAGAGATCAGATCTGGAGGAAGGGGAGGGAATGGCTTGGAGCTCAATTAGCTCGTACACCAAGATGGTCATTCAATGTGTCGTCAAATGGAGGTAGTGAGTCTGCAATGTGATACAGGCAGGGAAGGTTAGTGAGCAAACCTTCTGCAGAAATAACATAAGGTAAGTTGTCTATTTTGGCATGAAGGATGAAACAATGGCAAACAATTTAAATGGAGAGAGATTGCCGAACTCTGTGATACAGGAGGTTTCCATGTTCTTGCGACATGAATCATATGAAGTCAGATGCAGCAAGTGATTTGGAAGGTAAGTGGAATGATGCTGATTTTGGCAAAAGGTATCAGGTTTAATTACAGGAATGTTTTACTGCATCTGTACAGGGAATTGCTGAGACCCCACCCGATGTCCTGTGTGCAGGATTGATCCCCTAACAGTAAAATAAAAAGATATAATTATTTTCGAAGATTTTCAAAGAGGTTTCCCTTTACTCATTCCTGGAATGCCGGCCTTTTGTTATGGGGGATTATCAGTTTTGATCTTAGCTGAGAAATAGTATTGAACCATCCATGACTTTCTGGAAAGTGTATCAGCTGGATGCATATTATCTCCTGTCAGGGAGACTAAAGCTAGAGAATAAACTTTAAGAAAAATATGTATTGATATTAACACACATACTATAAAGACACCTACCGATATTTACATGTAAGCATGTCTTCAAATTATAAAGTGGGGACATTTTTTGCGATTGGAAGAAATTGTGTACAACAAGAAGAATGACGCACCTGCATATAATCCAGAATCAGGTTTTCCAGAGAATATTCCAGGAGATCGCACATGGTCCAGTTTGGTGCTCATTGACAAAATTGCATGTTCCAACACAGAGAGGGAGAAAAATGTTCCCTGTCTGAGAAGGAGCAGCCGATTAATCCCTCTCTCTTACTTTGTTCCGCCCCATAGCAAAGTGTGAGATCATAAAATCCTCAGGTCATCTTTACCACTTGTGAAGGATTCCTGGTGAGGATTCATTTAAATCTCTCCACTGCCTGAAATGAAGGGAATTCAGCCAAATCCCACCGTTCCAGAAAGAAATCCCACTGCCAGTAGATGGTGTGATCAGAAAATCTTCAAAGGCAGAATAACATTTTGGGGAACTCTATCATTTTACCATTTGTTATGAGTTCAACTTTCTGTGTCTCACATTTTTCTAGAAAATGGCGGAGTCTGAGACCTAAATCATTGGCCACCTCACTAAAATGACTGCATTTAAGATGGGTGTAACCAGTGGAGGAGTGGGACTCGGAAAGGACATAGTGACCCTCCAACATTTGTCGGAAGACAAATGAGAAATTCTCAAAAGGCTGTTCAAGTGGAAATTCCCTTCCCCGGAGGATTGTGGTGCCTGGATGTTTGCATTTATTAAAATTTGTTTTTGGTATGTCGTAAAATGGTATACAGACAGAAACATGCTGCTTTGAGCAAAAGCACATGAAGCGGTGACAAAGCATTTAATAGCCCACTCCTGCTGCTCAGTCCTGTGTTACTATGTTGTAGTCAACCCCTCACATCTCCTGCAAGGAACAGATGGAGGCCACTTGCCCAAAATACCTGGTCAACAGTAATACAGGATCTCATTCAGTCCCTCAAGACTGTCACACATGGTTTGGTGTCAGTTGGAAAATGTTATTTGTTTCGACAGACGCCTCTGGTCTCTTTACAGAGTATTTCCTCTCTGCAACTTGTGCTTCATTAGTTGGTGATATTATAGACCCAGATTCACCGTGAATACAGTCCCCATAACTCAACCAGAGATGACTCACAAAATACTTTACCCCTCTGTTTGCAACGTTCAATAAAAGAACATTCAGGGAAATTACAGCCATTAACTTTGCATTCACTGAAATGAGGACAAAAGGAACAGGATCAGGTAATTCAGATGATCAAGCCATTTCCTGAACCTCTGTCTCTGTCTCTCTCCACCCCCACCCCCTTTCTCTCTCTGTCTCAGTTGAAATAGGGACTGAGAATGGTTGGGTCGAACGGTCTCAGAGGCTCTTAAGCTATCGAGAATCATGTAATCTGAGTTAAAAAAGCCATGGAACTTATCACTGTATCAGTGTCTGTTTAGAAAATCATGAGTGATTGTCCATCCCCCTTAAGGTTCAATGCAATCTCTTATTATCTCACTGAGTTTCACTCACTGTTCATGGTGCCATCATCCCAGGGATTAGTCTGGCGAAACTTGAGAGAAAGTATATCCACAGTACCCCAAATACTGCCTCAACAACACTCTCAGGGATTGTCAAAAAACATCTTTTCTCTCACTTAGACATCGCCATTTCTTTCCAGTGCCACAAAAAGCCATTCCTTCTCTATGCACTACGACTGACATGGAACTTATAAGTCCCTTACATCTGTACGTCAGCATCAATAAAGTCAGCACCAGAGATACCTATGTAGATGTGCATCACTCTCAGGGAGAATTTCAATGAGATTGAATGCACCTAACAGAGGGGATGATAACGTGCCTGAATGGAAATGAGATGCAGCAATACAGAAAACGGGCAGAGAAACGGAGCTATCCTTACCTTTATTCTTCTCTCACAGGATGTATGAAGCTCTGGCCAGTGCAGCATGTAATGCAGATCTTGAACTGAGTGGCTGGTTCAGTTGTTCCACAGTACCGTAAAGAGTAAAACACATAGCTGTGGGTTTGTAGTGTTACAACACATGATAAATCTTCATGCTTAATTAAATCCAACAACGAAGAAAAGATTTATCCCATGCTGTAATCGGTGATAATTCTAGAGTCCAAATCTATTTAAAGTAAAAATTAATATCTTTATTCCTTAAAGTATAACAGAGAATAATAAACGAACAACTATTTACAACTTCTTCCGCTAACCTGTCTTTGACCTTCCCCCTCCACAATCTTAGGCCGATAAGACTCCTAATCAATATTTACAAAACAAAATTTCTTATCTCAAAAACAGGAAGCTTTCGATTCTTCTCCATATTCCTGTCTTCTTTTCTTCTTGGAGACTCTACTTCACTAGTTACTAATCAATAAGGGTACCCAAAGGAGAGCTATTCTTCAGGCAGTCTTTGCATGATGGTAGCTTGGCAGTTCTCCTCTAAACTGTTCAATTTTCCATGGTCTTGTACCGCCAAACCATTGGATTGTATCATTGGCTGTTACGATTGCCAATATAACAAATTAATACTTGATTGAAGGTTGGTATTTTGGGGTATATTTTAAAATGTTTTGCTGAATTTGTTTCAACACAATGAGCTAATCGGGTTGTTCGACCAAATGATACATTATATCTATTTTCAGAACTCTTGGTGCTGTCACGTAGTTATTGTTGGTTTTTCATTCCCTCAAAGGTACAGTACACCTACGTGTTCATCACAGAAGTCACCCGGAAACCTGACGAGGTAAGCATGACACATTGACTTCCCTAAATGACTTGAGGCAAGCAGATTGTTGTTCATAACAAATGATAGTGGTTGCTTTTAAACTCCCCAATTTCCTTCTTGAGATATCAACAGGCCATTATTCTGTGGCTCCAGATCATGAGTCAACGGCTTGACCACCATAAACTGTCTTCCGTTACGTGCAGAGAACAAGTTAAACATTCTCAAGATCAATTATTTAGTGACGGACATGTGATTACAAGTAACGTGAAACTGTTGCATCCGGATTGAACAAAGGCACAAATGGTTGATTCAGATATTGCACTGAGACTGAGGACGAGACTGGGATATCATGATGGTGGTATTGGACAGGATTGGTGAGTGGAGAGGACATAGAGATGTAAATCTGTGAAGGACAAAATGGATTATGGAGTTTGAGAAGAGTCTGGTTCCTTCTTGCATATCAGTGAGTAATTTATAAATCGTCGTTTGATAGTTATAATATAAAAGGATGCATTGTTGTTTGGAACTGAAGATATTGACTTGCACTTTCCAAAATGTACTTTTAATGAGCAGAAATCCAGTTCAACCCGGTTTACTAGACAAATATAATGACTTACCAGGAACACCAACTATGGCGAAGATGGTATAGTAACCACATTGAATAACCCAAAGGATATCCTAGATCCTAGATGCTGAGGATATCCAAGGCTGCGAAAGCCACTAAAGACCCGAGGATAAACTCCTGTCAATTGTTTGAATATTCCAGTGGAGTGTTCTCAGATTCGAATCCATTGTTGGAACATTCCAATCCACGGTCTTCAGATTATGAATCATTATTGTAACATTCATGTCTAATGTTCTCAGATTCTGAAGTCTTCTCCCCCTCTCTCTCTCGAGCTTCAGATCCCCGTTAGTGCTGTATGTGATGCTCCTACTCACACTATGGGATAACACATTGAACAGAGCCCATTTATATTTTAACGATAGTTAATTAGGATCCACAGAGATTGACATTAATCACAGTCACTGAACAAATAGCTCAATTTAACCTCTTTGAGTTCAATATTGACTTTATTAAAATTTAAAAGAATGTTTAAAATTTACTCATTCAGCTTGGGATATGTGAGGGTGGCTGAGGGAAAGAATATTGGAGATGGTAGATTGATTGCGTGTAATCATACAATCTTCCTTGGATATGGGAGAAATGTCAAAGGATTGTCAGAACATAAACAAGTTTCTCCGTTTATAAAGGGAAACATACAGTCTGTAACTACTAATCAGTGATTATAATGTCAGTAAAATATGGAGAGAACTTTTCTCGTCCATAATCTGACAGACTAATGTGCCTTTGACAACATGAGTTATAACGGACAAATGGCATGGATATGTAAACAGAGAATATGACGTGAAACACAATTCAGATGGTGAGTCGAGGATCAGAGAGGGCAGGTGAGTGTCATGTTGTTAATGTTGTGGATGTCAATCAACTGTGATTAACTACCATGCACTGCTTTTCAGTTTCAGTGTGATTATATTATTGGGGACATGGCTGCACACACTGGAGGGAGGGAACATGATATTTCCCAGTCATCAATATTGGGATGTTACTCTTTAAAAATCATAAGAAGATCAAATTCCAGGATACATCTGGAATGAGCCCATTGAGCCTGCTCCGCCATTCAATGATGGCTGTTAAGCTTCTCAACACCATTCTTCAGCTTTCTATCTGTAACCCTTCATCCCCTTTACAATCAAGAACCTATCTGTCTTACTCTTAAATATACTCAATGACCTGGCCTCGACAGCCTTCCGTAGCAGTGAATTCCCTAGATTCACCACTCTCTGGCTGAATAGATTAATCTTTATCTGTATTTGAAAAAGTCTTCTCTTTACTCTGTCCCCTCGGTCCTAGTCTCCCCTCAATTGGAAATATCTTCCCAAATTCCACCCTGTTCAAGTCATTCAATGTTCTGTATGTTTCAATTAGGCCTCCTAACATCCTTCTGAACTCTATCAAATATAGACTCAGAGCCCTCAGATGTTCTGCATATGTTAAGCTTTTCATTCCTGGGACCACTTTCGTGAATCTTATCAAAAATGCTCCAGGGCCAGTACATCCTTCCTGAGATATGGGACCCAAAACTATGCACAATAATCCAACTGTAGCCTGACCAAAATCTTATAGAGCCTCAGAAGTACATCCCTGAATTTATATTCAAGCCCTCTTGAAATAAATGGAATCATTTTATTTGCCTTCCCAACTGCTAACAACCTGCAGGTTTACCTTTCAAGATCCTTGGAATAGCACTGCCCCGCACCCCCACAACCCCCAGTGTTCTGAACTAGCTCGCCAATTAGAAAATAGTCCATGCCTTTATTTTTCCTGGCAAACTGCATGACCTCATACTTGCCCAAGTTATACTCCACCTGCCACTTCTTTGCTCACTCCCCTAACCTATGCAATTCCTTCAGCAGGAGAAAGTGAGGACCACAGATGCTGGAGATCTGAGTCAAAAAGTGTGTTGCTAGAAAAGCACAGCAAGCCAGGCGGACTCTGAGGAGCAGGATATTCGACGTTTCAGTCATAAAGCTTTTATCAGGAATGAAGTGGGTGGCGGAAGGAGGTTGAGAGATGAATGGGAGGGGCTGGGACGCAGGTAGCTTGGAAAATAATGGCTAAATGAAGGTGAGTGGTGCGAGTGGAAGGTGGAGTGGATAGATGGGAAGGAGGATAGATAGGTAGGACAGTTCAACAGGCGGTGTTCAGTTGGAGGGTTAGATCTGGGATAAGGTGGAGGGAGAGGAGATAAGAAAGCTGGTGACATTACGCCGGATACCGTGTGGTTGAAGGGTTCCAATGTGGAAGACGTCTGGTGGCTAGAATGTGGCAGTGGAGGAAGCCAAGGATTGCACGTCCTTGGAGGAGTGATGGGAGAGGCGAAGTATTCAGCCACAGGGAAGTGGGGTTGTTGGGTGTGTGACGGAGAGTGTTCCCTGAACCGTCCTCAAGTTGACGTCCTGTCTTCCCAATGTAGAGGAGACCAGGAGCAATGGACAGAGGAGATGAGGTGTTTGGATGCACAGGATCTTCTCTGTCTGATGTGGAAGGATCCTTTTGGGCCTTGGATGGAGGTGAGGAGGAAGTTGTTGGCACAGGTTTCATGCCTTTTGCACTGGCAAGGGAAGATGCTGGGAATGGAAGGTGTCTTGTTGAGACGTGGGAGGGAGGGCACGAGAACCTAACGAGGGAGTGGTGAAGGGAATTGTCTCTGTAGAATTCTGATAGTGGTGGGGAGGTTAGTATATCTCTGGTGGTGTGGTCTGACTGTCGATGGAAGAAATGCCGGAGGATGATGCGTTGTAACCCAAGGTTGGTGGTCTGGAAGGCGAACATCAGAGGGGTGCTAGACGGTGCTACTGCACCCTCCTGCAGCCGAATCACCTCTTCGATGCTACCTATCACTCTATTCCATCTTTGTACTGTTTGAAAACCTAGTCAGAATGCACTCAATTCTTTCATGTAGACCATTAATGCACAAAGCGAATTTTGTGGCCCCAACACTGAGTCTTGAAGAATACCATTTGTCAATGAATGCTTTTATCCCCACTCTCTGCTTTCTGTCTGACAGCCATGCATCTATCCAAGCTAGCACCTTGCCTGTAACACTAGGGGCCCTAGTCTTTCTCAACAATCTCCTGCGTGGCACCTTATCAAAGGATTTTAAAGAAACAGGTGGATAACGTCTCCTGGTTCTCTTTGGTCAAATCTGCTCTTTACTCCCTCAAAGTATTCCAGCAGGTTTGTCAGGCATGACCTCCCATTGATGAAACAATGTTGACTTTGCACTATTTTGCTATATACTTCCAAATATTCAGAAAACCCATCCTTCACGATGGATTCCAGTATGTTACCCACAAACAAGGCTAGGCTAATCAGTCTGTAATTTTCCATCTTCTGCCTAACTCCCTTATTAAATGGAGTGTCACGTTAGCAATTTTCCAGCCATTCCTGATTTTAGTCATTCCTGAAAGATTACCACTTTCACTTTCACTACCTCTTCCGCTATCTCCCTTACAATTTTGGATTGTAGTCCATATGGTTCACGTGATTTATCCAAATTCAGGCCATTCAGTTTTCTAGCATGTTCTTCTTAGTGATGGCCACCATATTCAGCTCTGCCCTCTTACTCTCTTCAATGTTTGGGAAATTACTCGTGTCTTCCACCATGAACATTGAATGCTTAGTCCTCATTCGTTTCTTTGTTTTCCACTACTGTCTCTCCAGCACCATTTTCCAGTGGTCCATATTCACTTGTTCCTCTCTTTTGCACTTTATATATCTAAAGATCCTCTTACAGTGTCCTTTGTATTGTTGGTTAGCTTACCTCTATATCTAATCTTCTCTATCCTTTTTTCCCGTCTGTTAGTCTTTGTAAGTTTCCATTTCTCTACTTTCCCACTGCCCCTCACCACATTATACGCTTGCTCTTTTGCTTGTATGCAATCCCTGACTTCCGTCGTCAGGCCTGGCTGCCTCGTCCTCCCTGTACCATGTCTCTATTCCTCGGCAAGAATCTCTGCTGTGACTCCTGAATTAATCATGGAATCTGCTGCCATTGCTGTTCCCCTGTCTTTCATGCTTGACCCCTCTCCCAGTCAATTCTACCCAGCTTCTCCCTTATGCCTCTGTAGTTGCCTTAATTCAGCTGAAATACTGTTACCTCTGATTCTATCTTCTCTCTCTCTCAAATTGTATAATAAATTCAATCATGTTCTGATCATTGCTTCCGAAGTTTACCTTCCCCCAATCTCCAATACGAATCCTGCGTCATTAAATCTAGTATCATCTGTTCCCGAGTGGGCTCCACCAGAAGTTGCTCCAAAAAGCCATCTCATAAACATTCCTAAAATTCCTTTTCTTGTGAACCACTACCAATCTGATGTTACCAGTGCCCCTGCATACTGAAATCACCCATGAGTACTGTACTTTGCCGTTCCTTCACATCTTTTCTATCTCCTGGTGTATCTTGTGCCCCAGGTCCTGACTACTCTTTGGAGCCCTGTACAAGACTTCAACTGTGGTTGTCTTACCTTTGTAGTTCCTAAATTCTACCCACGCAGATTCTACACCATCTGACCTTACTTCCTTTCTTACAATTGATTTAATCTCATTTCTTACTAATAATGCAAATCCACTCCCTCTGCCCACCGGCATATCTTTTCGATAGGATAAATATCCTTAAATATTCAGATGCCCATCTCTTCCTACCTGCTGATTTAATTCTGTGCCACAAGCTGATTTACCTTATTCCTTATACAACATGCATTCAATTGTAACACCTTCAGTCCTGCATTAACCGTCCCTCTTCTCATTGTCATTAATTTTTGCAGTGCGCTTGAAGTTTGATATGTTACACAGCTACAGATGCTTTATCCTATTTGTGTATGTGCTGAAGATTTTAATAACCTCTCCTGAGTTCTGTACTCTTATCTCGTCTTTTAATTCGGCTTTTCTAATTAAACCCTATAACTGCACACCGCCCTCCCCCCCGCCCCACCCCCCACACACACGCACACACATGCACACACACACACTCCTAATCAGTTTAAAGCTCTGTCTACAGCCTTGTTTAGGATTCACTCGGACTTTGGTCCCAGCACGGTTCAGATGATGACTACCACATCGGAGCAGGTCCTTTCTTCCTCAGTAATAAAATGTGTTTATTCAATACAAATACAAGGATAAAAAAGCTTTTCTGTATCTACCAAAATATGAAATCTACAAAAAGACAATATTGTTAAAATACACTTGCTATGTGGAACTATATAAATTGTAATGTGAATTACAAAACCATGGAGGTGGTGTGCAAACGTTATCAATCGTTATTTGACTCACAGCTGAAATCCTGATTTCCCTCTGCCAGTGATTCCCTTCACTGAGATTCCACCCTGCCTCTCACGCAGTGCCTAGAGGGGCTACAATCTCCTGTTGGCTCAGAATATTTAAATAAATTTACCTTCTCCCTGGAACCAATCTATTGGTCTATTGGATTGTGTTTCGCTGCCAGCTACTCAGCTCTGGGTTGTTATTGGCGATAAATGATCTGGGATGACAGCCAGTATCAGCATGGTGCCCACAGGGTATGGCACGAGACAAAGGGCTTACAGTCTGTGTGACTTTCTAAAAAACGTTTCTGTGTATTTTTCCTCATGCTATCTCCTGATCTAACATCACATTCATCTGACACGCATTGCTCTCATTCACTCTGTCTCCCTTTCTTCATTTTATTTATCTCACTTCACTGTTTTTCTCTCTGTTTATTTCTCTCCCTCTCAGTCTAGCTCCGATCATTCCCTCTATTTCCAAGTTGTCAGTTTGGAGAGCTCATGGATGCATGGTGGGCTGAATGGCCTCCTTCTATGTTGTATTAATTCTGAAGTTCTCTGACCCACAGTAACAAGTTTTGGTGCCAGGAGAGACAAGCTGGCCCAGTGAAGGACACAGTGGACAATTAACCATTATCTCTTCCTATTTTCTGACATGCAGCAACATTGAAATATCTGTTCAAACAAACAGATTCCTCATATTAAAATCAGCACACTTCAGTCTGCCAGGCCACTGTGTTCAGTACCCTCTGTTTTGTTTTTTCGGTCTTAGCTGTACTGGGATTAGTTTCCAACTCCCCCTCAGTCACTGTACCTTTGGACCGACTGCTGTGGTTGCACACACCCCTCCCACCACATACTAGTTTAAACCCTCGTAAAGACAATAGCTAACCTGTCTGCCAGGAGATTGCTGCCAGTTCAACTCCATCCTGTCCATCTTGTTTATCTCCTACCAACCCGGGAATCCCAATGATCCACATATCGGAGATTGTTATCAGTTCATGTGCATCCCGTCCTTCTTGTGTGTATCCTACTGACCCGTGAATCCCAATAATCCACATATCGTAAATTGCTGCCAGTTCCACTCCATCCTGTCCATCTTGTTTATATCCTACCAACCCGGGAATCCCAATGATCCACACATCGGAGATTGTTATCAGTTCATGTGCATCCCGTCCTTCTTGTGTGTATCCTACTGACCCGTGAATCCCAATAATCCACATATCGTAAATTGCTGCCAGTTCAGGTTCATCCTGTCCTTTTTGTGTATATCCTCCCGACTCGGGAATCCTAAAGTTCCACATATCGGAAGTGCTGCCTCCCCGACCGTGTATTTAACTGCGCTATCTTACGATTCCTAACCTTACCCGCACGTGACATATTCTAATATGGCCAAAATATCCTTCCAGCACAACTCCAGCAAGGCCTTTTCTTTAAACTGATAATAAAAACTTAAGTGTGACGTCAGGAAAGTGAGACCACTGAATCAGTCCAATCACCACCGGATCTGATATTTATCCCCTCCACCAAACCTGTTTGACAAGGTATACATATGGGCCATCTATTTGCAGATGGTCGAGGATAAACAGAAGGTTAGAAAATGTCAGAGCAGATGGATGTAATTCAGCCTGTTTACTCAGCTTTGCTATTCAGTTGGATTCTAGTTATTCTGTTCCTTTCAATGATAGGGTCTTTACCCAGCATCTCCAGCGGGTCAGAAAGTTCCCAGTGTCGTTGTGTGCACAGTCCTGCGAAGGGAGTATCGAGTGCCAGGCAATGGGGTGTGGGGAGTCCCAGGGATGGCATAAGGAAATGCTGCATGTAGTGCCGATCTACTGAGGGAACTGAGAGAGATGGACTGGGCATCCAGGGACACTGCACTCAGACAAGTGACCGGGCACGATTCCTAAACACCCAGAGGAAACCGCGAACCACGGCTGCTTTTACAAAAACCTGTCACATTTGCTGCATTTCTCAATCGAACAAAAGCAAAAATACTGTAGATGGTAGAAATCTGAAGCAAACACAGAGACGTACTGTGGAGAGAGAAAAGAATTAAGGCTCCCAATGCAGGCACGGGAAGAATGTACAAAGTCCACACAGACAGGGTCCAGAGATTGGAAATGAAACCGAGTCCCAAGCACTGTGAGGCAGCATTGCCTGTATCACCATGCTGCCCAGTGCTGGATAATTGGGGATAGTACAGTTAAAAACATAGATACTGTTCTCCGTGATCGGGATTACGAGTTCTGAAGGTTGTGTTGCTTACATGGTGCTCGGGTTTGGGATATATCATCTGGGTTGCAGAACTTGGAGCGGGAGGGGAATGATCCAGTGGTCAGGGTCCATGTAGGTACCAACAGCTGGACAAACAAATGACAATGAGAAGAGTGCGGGGTAATACAATACGGAACTGTGCATACAGTATAAGGAATAAGGTAAATGAGCTTGTGACTCATCCATAAATTGGCAGGTCCGACATAGTGGGCATTACAGTGACATCGGTGCAAGAGGATCAGGATTGGGAGCAGAATATTCAAGGATATTCATCCTGTGGAAAAGATAGGCAGGTAGGCAGAGAGACACAGTTGTCTGAGTATTAAGAATGGAATTGAATCAATAATCAATAATACGAAATTAAATAAGGTCAGATGGTGTAGAATCTGTTTCTGTAGAATTGGGGTATCAAAAATGTGAAATAATGCAGTTGGAGTCATATACAGGGAGCTGTGGTGTAAGATACACCAGGAGCTAGAAAGATCTGTAGGAAAGGCAAAGCTACAGTGATCATGTGGGATTTTATTATACAGGTGGAGTGGGAATTCAGATTGATAGTGGTTGGCAGGAAAATGAATGTTTGGGAGGTGCATGAGATGGCATTTTGGAGCAGATTGTGCAGGCAGACTAGGTGAGGGGAGCTTAAGGTGACAGTGAACATAATATGATTGAATTTACTCTGCACTTTCAGATGGAGAAGTTAGAATCAAAAGTAACGGTATTACAGCTGAATAAAGACAATTACAGAGACTTGAGTGAGGAGCTGGGTAGAATTGACTGGGAGACGGGCCCAGCAGGAAAGACAGTGCAACAGCAATGGCAGGAGTTTTTTTGGAGTAATTCAGGATACAGCAGGGATTTATCCTGAGGAAAAAGAAGCTTGTATTGGGAGGATGGGACAACCATAGCTAACTAGGGAAGTTAGGTATAGCAGAAAAGCAAAAGAGAACTGATATAATGTGGCAAAGTGCAGTGGGAAACCTGAGGATTGGAAAGCTTACAAAGACAAAACAGAGGGCAAACAAAATCAAATAAGGAGGGAGATTATTAAATATGGGGGTAAGCTAGCCAGTAATGTAAAAGAAGACTGTAACAGTTTCTTTCGATATATAAAGCAAAAAAGAGCGGCAAAAGTGAACATTGGACTGCTGGAAAATGATACTGGAGATATAGCAGTAGGGAACGATAAAATGCCCAAGGAACTGAATAATTACTTTGCATCATCTTTCATGGTGGAAGGCACGAGTAATACCTTAAACATTCAAGAGATTGAGGGCCAGAGCTGAGTATGATGGCCACCACCATGGAGAACATTCTAGCAAAAAATGTAATGACCTGAAGGTGGGTAAATAACGTTTACCAGATGGACTACATCCCAGTATTATAAGGGAGATAGCTGAAGAGGGAGTGGAGCCAATTGTGGTGATCTTTCAGGAACTACTAGAGTAAGGAATGATCCCAGAGCACAGGAAACCCATTAACGTGACACCCCTTTTTAACAAGAGAGTAAGGAAAAAGACAAAAAAAAAACAACCACCATGAATAGTTTAACCTCTGCCGTGGGTAAGATCCTGGATCCATTGTGAAGGATGAGATTTCTGAATACTTGAAAATGTTTGGTAAATTAGGGCAAATTCAGCATGATTTCATCAAGGGAAGTTAATGCCTGACAAATCTATTGGAAGTCTCTGAAGAGGAAATGAGCAGCTCGACCAAGCACAGGCAATGGATGTAATCCACCTGGAATTCAAGAAGGCCTTTGACAAGGTGTCACGCAGGAGATTACTGAGTATGATAAGGGTCCGTGGTGTTAGAGGCAAGGCAGTGGCATGGATAGAAGCTTGTCTGTTTGGCAGGAAGCAGAGAGTGGGGATAAAATAGTATTTTTCAGGATGGCAGCCGGGGACAAGTGGTGATCCAGAATGCTCAGTGTTGGAATCATAACTTTTTATTGTTATACTAACAATCCAGATGGGGGAATTCAGGGCACACTGGCTAAGTTTGCAAATGATACAAAGATAGGCAGATGGACAGATCGTATTGAGGAAGCGGAGAGGATGAACAAGGATTTGGGCAGGTAAAGAGATAGTCAGATGCATTCCAACGTTGGAAAGTGTGAGGTCATGCACTTTGACACGAAGAATAGAGGCATGATCTATTTTCTAAATGGTGAGAAAATTCAGAAATCTGAAGTGCAAAGAGACTTGGGAGTTCTAGTGCAGGGTTCTCTCAAGGTCAGCTTGCAGGTTGAGGCAGTAGTTAGGAGGGCAATTTCAATTATGATTGGGAGCATTGAATATAAGAACTGACGATAGAATGGTGAATCGTTGAAATTTATTGCCATAGAAGGCTGTGGGGGCAGGTCATTGAATATATTTGACATGGAGATGGATAGTCTTTGATTATCCGGGGGATGAAGGGTTATAGGGAGAAGGTCGGAGAATGGGTTTGAGAAACCTATCGGCGATGATTGAAAGACGGAGCAGACCCGATGGGTTAACTGTCCTAATTTGTGCGCCAATGTCTTATAAACTTGACATCTCTCACTTTTCAAATAATATTAATCTTGCTATTGTCGATCTTACTTTGCATACCTCCTGTGAAGCTGTAACCATTGTATGCCCTACTCTGTCCATAACTCTCAGGGTTCAATGCAATCACCTCTTATTCTCTCACAGCGCTGGAGATCAACCTTCACTCACTCCTCATGGTGCCATCATCCCAGGAATTAATCTGGTGGAACTCCTCTTCACTCTCTGTGTGGTAAGGAGGTCATCCTTATAATGGAAAGAAAATCTGTCCACAATACCCCAAATACTGCCTCAATAACACTTTCATGTTTGATCACAATAATTCCTTTCCATCACTTAGCTGGCTCCATTTCTTTCGTGTGAGACAGGAAACCATTCATTTCCAATGCACTGCCACTGATGTAGAATTTAAAAATAGCTTCACATCTGTAGGTCAGCATTAATAAAGCCAGCACCAGAGGTGCCCATGGAGATGGACATCACTCTTGGCAGAGAACCAAACACAAAGAATAATCTAAAACAGTGAATGTCTACCTAACTGAATAGAAATGAGCCGTTGGAATATGGGATGCAGGCAGAGGAAGGGAACAACCTTTCATTTTGTTCTGCCGTCACGGCATGTGTGCGACCATGGTCAGGCCAGTATGTTATGCCGAGCTTGAATTGAGTGGTTGTTTCAGCTGTTCCACAGGACAATAAATAGTAAAACAAATTGCCGTGGGTTTGCAGTTAAACAGAGACTTGACCAGAGAAAGATGACCCACTGCCTTCTCTAATGGGCATAAGGCAAGCCGATATCAACAGATTATTATTCTGTGGTTCTAGAATACGAGCCATGACGTGACCCACCATATACTGTCTGCCCATCTTTCAGATTTTGTGCAGAGAACAAGTTAAACATCTCAAGTGCAATTATTTTCCAAAGGACACGTGGTTAGAATGGGACTTGAAACAGATGTTTCTGGAATTAACGAAGGCAAAAACGATGGTTTATTCAGGAATTGAACTGAGGCTGAGGAGGAGACTGGGACGTCTTAATGGTGGTATTGGAAAGGATTAGTATGTGGGGAGGAGATGGAGATGTACACTTTGCAGGAGAAAATGAATCAAAGAGGTTGAGAACAGTGTGTTTTACCCTCGCGTATTGGTGAGTAATTTGTAAATAATTATTCGCTAGTTTTAATTTCTAAGGAATGGAATCTTTGATTGAAGCTGAAAATGTTGGCTTGCACCTTTCCAAAATCTGCATATAATGAGCATCGATTCAGTTCAGACCATTTAACTAAACAGACAGAGTGACTTACCAGGAACACCAACTGTAGCAAGGATAGGATAGTAACCAGCTTGAATAACCATCAGTACATCTTCAATCCGCGATGTTAATGATATCCAAGGCTGGGAAAGCCAGTACAGACCATAGGATAAATTCCTATCCATTGCTGGGACATTCCAGTCTAATGCTCCCAGATTCCCATCTCTCCTGTCCTTCTCTCTGAAGCTGCTAATCCCTGTTACTGCTGTTGGCCATGCTTCCGCTCATACTATGGGATACAACACTGAAAGCATGCCCTTATTGATAGAAGAGAGGAACTCTCTGGGGACGCATACGATCCACGGAGACTGACATCATTACAATCACTGAACAAATATCTCCAGTTAACCCCTTTGAATTCAATGTTACTTTATTAACATTCAAAATAACGTTGAACATTTATGCATTCTGGGTGTGATATGGGTATGACTGAAGGAAAGAATGTTGAAGATGGCAGATTGTTCGTGTGTGTAATCATTCAGCTAGCCTTGGATATGGAGGTAATGCCAGAAATTTAACGAAACATAAACATGCTTCTCTGTTCATATGTACAGAAATAAATCCCATAACTACTGATCAGTCATTGCAAAATCAGTAAAACATTGAGAAAACATCTATCATCCATGATCTGAGAGCAAAATGTGCCAAAAGAAACGTAGGTTACAACAAACAAACAGCATGGATACGTTAACAGCGAATTGAACATGACAAACACAGTTCAGATTGTTATTCCAGGATCAGAGAAGGTAGCTTGGGTCATGCTGCTGATGTTATCGATGTTAATGAACTGTCATGAAGTGTCACTTCATGGACTTCGATTACATTGTGATTATAATATTGGTGAAAAGACAGAAGATGGAGAGGACTAGGGGACATGGCTGATTAGACTGGGTAGAGGGACAGTGATGTTCCCCAGTTACCAGAATTGCAATGTTACTCTTTATAACTCATATGAAGAACAGATTCAAGAATGCATCTACAATGAGGAATTAGCAGAGATAATATTAATGAAATGCGTTTATGCAATATAAAATATAGGAACAAAATGATTTTGTGCACCCACCAATATATGCGAAACACAAAGAGATAAGGTTGTTAAAATACACTCCTGATATTGAGCTATATAAATTGAAAGGTGAATATGTGAACTACATCACTAGGAAAGTGGTGTGCAAACTTTATCAATCATTTTTTCACCCACAGCTAAGATCGTGATTTCACTTCTGTCAATTAGTCCCCTTACTGAGATTCTTTGGCCTAGTCTCTCATACAGTATCGGTGTTTGTGGGTGTGGAGAGGGGGTAGGGGTGGGGGGGTTCGTGGAGGCAGGGTGGTGGTTATCATTTCCTGCTGCTCTTGGCACAGACTAATTAAAAGCTCTGCTTTCTCCATGGAACCAACCTATTGGCCTAATGGGTTCTGTTTAGCTGTCAGTAACCCAGCTCTGTGATATTGTTGGAAATAAATAATCTGGGATGACAACCAGTATCAGCACAGTGCTCACAGTGTATGGCGCCTAGACAAAGGGCTTGCCGACCAGAGGAATTTGTAAATAAAGCTTCTAACTTCTGTCTGTCCATATTTATCTACCGTAATGCAGTCTTCTGATCTATCTAATTTCACCCTCATCTAACACCTCTTCCTCTCACACTCAGTTAGTCGCTCCCCTTTCTCTCCGCTCTCAGTTTATCTCCCTTCACTTGCTCTCTCTCTGTTTACTTCTCTCTCACAAAATTTCTCTTCACACACTCTCTATAACTCCAATTGTGCAGTTCGAGAGCTTGTGACTCCACAATGGGCTGAATGGCCTCCATCCATGCCATAATAATTGAGGTGTTGTGACCCACAATAAATACTTCCTGGACAGACATGCTGGTCCGATGACAGAGACAGTGCACAATCACTCATCATCTTTTCCTGCTCTTTTGTGTACAGCTGCCTTGAAATGTCTGTTCAAACAAAACAGACTGAATGAAATTCGAGTAGACGAGAAGGCGTTCATGACTGTATAGTTCATTCAGGATTTAATTAAGGATGTGATTCCAGAAAAACATAAGAAATGAATGAGTCATTCAGTTGTATCAATCCCTACAAAGTTTCAAACAAATGAAACCGGATGGATCAACTGGCATGGAAATGGGCATTGGAAAAGTCAACATTATAAACATCACTTTAGAACCTGCAGTCTTCCTTACTAACACCTGATGTCTGGTGCCAACATTGGAACAACTGCCTTACAGACTAGTCAAGAAACAGCCCGACATAGGCTTACTCAGGGAATCATACATTACAGAAATACCAGAAATAAAACATGGACAAAAGTGTCTCTGACTGATTACCACGTAATGTCGTTCCTCAGCTGAATCAGTCCTCCTCCATGTTAAACAACACTTGGAGAAAGCAGTGACTGTGGCAATGGCACAAAATGAATTCTGGCCGGACTGTCAAGAGTGTTTTTTTTTTAGATTAGATTACTTACAGTGTGGAAACAGGCCCTTCGGCCCAACAAGTCCACACTGACCCACCGAAGTGCAACCTACCCATACCCCTCACCTAATACTACAGGCAATTTAGCATGGCCAATTCACCTGACCCGGACATCTTTGGACTGTGGGAGGAAACCGGAGCACCCGGAGGAAACCCACGCAGACACGGGGAGAACGTGCAAATTCATTACAGTCAGTCGCCTGAGTCTGGAATTGAACCCGGGTCTCAGGCGCTGTGAGTCATCAGTGCTAACCACTGTGCCACCTACTGTTTTGGCAACAGTACGACTGATCATGCTGGTCGGCTCCTCAGGACATAGCTACTAGATTGGGTCAGCAGAAGGTGGTGAGGGAATGAACGAGAGTGTAAAAAAACATACCTGACCTCATCCTTACTCATCTACCAACTGCAGATGAATATGTCCATGACAGTATCGGTAAAAGTGACCACCACACCGTCCTTGTGGAGACGAAGTCTATTATCTCCATAAGCTCTGTTGTGTTGTGTGGCACTATCACCATGCTAAATGGCACAACTTTTAGCAGATCTAGCAACTCAAAACTGTCCGTCCATAAGACACTGTGGACCATCAATAGCAGCAGAACTGTACTCCAGCATAATCTGTAACATCACGGCCCAGCATTCCCCCACTCAACCATTACCATCAATCCAGAGGATTAACCCTGGTTCAATGGAGAATGCAGGAGGGCATTCCAGGAGCAGAACCAGGAATATATAAAGACAAAATGTTCATCTGCTGAAGCTTCCAAGCACAAATACCTGCGTGCCAGATAGCATAAACTGCAAGGGACAGACAGAGCTTAGCGATCACAGAACCAATGCATCATATTTAAGCTCTGCAGTCCTGCTATTCTGATCATGAATGGTGACGGACGATTAAACAACTCACCGGAGCAGGAGTCTCCACAAATATCCCCAACCTCAATGATGGAAGAACCCAGCACATCAGTGCAAAATATAAGGCTGAAGCTTTCATTGCAATCTTCAGTCAGAAGTTTTGAGTGGGTGATCCATTTCGGCCTCCTCCGGTGGTCCCCATCGTTACAGATAGCAGTCATCAGCAAATTCGATTAACTGATATCAAGAAACGGTTGAAGGCACTGGATACTGCGACGGTTATAGGCCCTGATAACATGCCAGCAATAGTCCTGAAGACTTGTGCTTCAGAACATCACGCTCCCCTAGCCAAGCTGTTCCAGTATGTTTAAAAACCGACAATGGGGAAAAACGGCTCAAGTGTGTTCTCTACATAAAACGCAGCACAAATTCTACCCATCCTAATACCGCCTTATCAGTCTACTCTCCATCATCAGTAAAATGATGGAAGGTGTCATCAACAGTGCTATCAAACAGCATCTGCTCAAAACTACCCTGCTCAGTGACGCCCAGTTTGGGTTTTGCCAGGATCATTCAGCTCCTGAACTCGTCACAGACTTGGTTCAAACATAGAAAAAGGAACTGAATTCCAGCCCTTGACATTAAGGCTGCATTCTACCAATTGTGACATCAAGGACCCCAAGCAAAAATGGTACCGCGGGCCAACACTCTTTTATAGGTGTCATACCTGACAGATAGGAAGATAGTCATTGTTGTTGGAGGTCAGTCATCTCAGCTCCAGAAAATCTCCGCAGTAGTCGCTTAGGATAATGTCCTAGGTCCAAACATCTTTAGCTGCTTCAACAATGACCTTCCTTCCATCATAAGGTGAGAAGTGGGGATATTCGATGATGACTGCACAATGTTCAGCACCATTCGCAAATGCTCAGATACGGAAGCAGGTCATGCCCTAAGCAAAAATATCTGGGCAAGTAACATTTACGCCACATAAGTTCAGACAAAGACTGTCATAACTGAGAAACAATATAACCTCTTTGTATTCAGCAGCATTATCATCACTAATCTCCCCCACTATCAATATTCTGGGGGGTTTCATTGACCAGAAACTCAACAGGACTCGCCACATGAATATAACAGCAGATCAGAGACAAGGAATACTGCACGAGAAACTCACCCCCTGACTACCCATAGCCTGTCCATTATCTACAAGGCACAAGTCAGGAATGAGATGGAATATCCTCACTTGCCTGAATGAGTGCAGCCCCAACAACACTAAATAAGCTTGACACAATCCAGGACAAAACAGCCCATTTGATTTGCAGCACATCCACAAGCATTCACTCCTTTCACCATGGTCACTCAGGAGCAGCAGTGTGCACTATCTACAAGACACAATGGAGAAATACCCAAAGATCCTCAGACAGCTCCTTCTAATGCATCAGAATTAAGCTCTGCAGTCCTGCTAATCTGATCGTAAATGGTGGCGGACGATTAAACAACTCCATTTGGAATGACAAGGGCAGGAGACTTTTGCGAACAGCACCATCTTCCAATTCCCCTCCAAACGAGTCAACATTCTGATTTGGATATGCATTGCCGTTCCTTCACTATTGCTGCGTGAAAACTCTGGAATTCCCTCTTTAGTCACTAGTGGGTCACCGCACAGCAGGTAGGTTGCAGCAGTTGGAGAAGGCAGCTCAGCACCACCTTCTCAAGGGCAACTGGGGACGGGCAAGAAATGCTGGGCACATCCAGCGATGCTCACATCCAAAAAAATCTTTTTTAAAACTAGTTCCAAGTTGAGCATCTCGATGGGACAGGTCATCCGATTTGAACACGAACAGGAAAGCGGTGTTTCTAATATTGAACATTTTAGACTTCTGTTATTAAAGGGTGTTCAGTATTCGATGAATTATTGTTGCTGAATGCTGTGATAAATTGCATCTGTTCTGTTTAAATCAACAATACTGACGTAACAGGATTAATCCTTCGAAATGCCAGACAGAAAATGGCAATCATCATTGAGAGAATGTACTCCCGCCAGATGAGACTCACTGATAGCAGCTCATATTCAAAATATTAATGGAAAACTGGCTGACACTGAATCCTCCCACCGTCCATATTACAGGGGTTACCATTGACCAGACCGTGAAGTCAAATCAACATACAAATACAAGTGTTACAAGAGCAGGTTAGAGATTTACAAGTCTATACGGAATAATAGACCCTATGACCTAAAAGGCATGAGATATAGCAATAGACTTAGTCCATTCAGCCATTCCTTCATTCTGATACTGTGCCTTTTTGTCATTATCTCTATGAAAAGTGGAAATATCTTCTACATACTGACTGCATCAATTTTTTTTCAGTAATCCATTAGTTTCAATCAGAACCCCCCCCCCCCCAGCCCCCACCCCCCACAATTCTTCTAAATTCCATCATGTACACACACTGCCGCTCATATGACAAGCCATCATCCCCAGGATGGATCACCTCCAAAACCAGCAGATCTTTCTCCAGAGATAGTGTCCAAAAGAGCTCACAATTGGCCAAATGCTGTCTGTCCATAGCCCATTACATTCTCAGCAGTCTGTCTCCCGTCTTGCATTCTTGCTCTCTTGAAATGAATGCGAACATTGCTTTTGCTTTCCTAAATGCCAACTGAACATGCACGTTAACCATATGAGAGGACAAGTGCTTCAAAATCCTTTTGGGCTTCAGATTTAATGGATCCTATTAGAATATAGTGTCTCCCCTCTTACGCCTACCAAAGTGCATATTCTCACACGTTCCCATATTGTGCTCCATCAGCCACGTGTTTTCCCACTGTTCCAGCCTTTCTGCAGCTTCCCCACTTCCTCAATATTATCTGCAAACTTAGCAAAACTGCCCTCAAGTTCTTGGTTCAGTTTGTTCACATATAATACATTTCCTGGCTCCCTAAGGACCGTCCACCATCTACAAGGCACAACAGTCAAGGTGCTTGACTCCATTCAGGTTGAAGTAGTGGCTTGACTTGAATTACACCGTAAAGTCTTCACTCCCTGCACCACTGACTCTCAGTAGAAGCACACCTTTTGTTGTGAGTTTACTTCATTATGATGCACAATCCCAGTCTATTGATGTCCCTCCTTCTCAACACTAACTGAGTGGTGCTCACATCAAACATGTCACTGTGTATTGATTACGATAGAGGGAGGACGGCGAGGGGATGTCTATGATAAATACTGGTGTGACTGCGAGGCTGAAACCTGCCCCGACTGCCTCAGATGTACCTGTGCCCGCTCTCACTGCTGCAGGCAAGATCAGTCTTCCTGCAGGTCAAATCAAGGAAAGTGAAGGACCTGGATAGTGTTCCAGGCTGAGCACTCAGATCCTGTGAGGACCAACTGACAGAGGTATTCACATACAATTTCAAATTCTCCCTCCCACTAGCTCAAGTCCCAACCTGCTTCAAGAAGACCAACATCAACCTTCATCATTGTGCTTCCAATTAAACCTGTTAGATTATAACCTGGTGTTGTGTGATTTTTAACTTTGTACACCCCAGTCCAACACCGGCATCTCCAAATCATAACATCAACCTTGCAAGTGAGAAAGCTCATGCTTTAATGACATAATGATTACCGCCCAGTGGCCCTAACCTCAATAAACATGGAGTGATTTGAAAGGCTGGTTATGGCCCACATCTCCAATCTCCCAGCCTGACTTGATCCCCTATAATATGCCGACTGATGTAATGGGTCCATAACAGATGCCGTATCCAGAGTCCTGCACTCATCCCGAGTACATCTAGACAACGTAGGCACCTACACCAGACTGCTGCTCATTGACGATAGCTCCAACTTAAACATCATTATCCACTCCAGACCGAACTCAAAATTCCGTGACCTTAGTTGCTGCTCCACCCTCTGCAACTGGATCCCCCGGTTTCTGACCCACAGACCACAATTAGTGAAGATAGGCATGCACCTCCGCCACAATAACACTCAACACTGGAGCTCCTGGAGGATGTGCCCTCAGCCCCCCTACTGTACTCCCTGTACACACACGGCAGTGTCCCTCAGCTCCCTACTGTACTCCCTGTACACACACGGCAGTGTCCCTCAGCCCCCTACTGTACTCCCTGTACACACATGGCTGTGTCCCTCAGCCCCCTACTGTATTCCCTGTACACACACGGTTATGTCTCTCAGCCCCTACTGTACTCCCTGTACACACACGGCTGTGTCGCTCAGCCCCCTACGGTACTCCCTGTACACACACGGCTGTGTCCCTCAGCCCCCTACTGTACTCCCTGTGCACACACAGCTGTGTCCCTCAGCCCCCTACTGTACTCTCTGTACACACACAGCTGTGTCCCTCAGCCCCCTACTGTACTCCCTGTAATCACATGGCTGCGTCCTCAGCCCTCTACTGCACTCCATGTACACCCATAGCTGTGTCCCTCAGCCCCCTACTGTACTCCCTGTACACACACGGCCGTCTCCCTCAGCCCCCTACTGTACTCCCTGTACACACACAGCTATATCCTCAGCCCCCTACTGTACTCCCTGTACACACAGGGCTGTGTCCCTCAGCCCCCTACTGTACTCCCTGTACACACACGGCTGTGTCCCTCAGCCACATGGCTGTCCTCAGTCCCCTACTGTACTCCCTGGACACACACAGCTGTGTCCTCAGCCCCCTACTGTACTCCCTGTGCACCAAGAGATGTGTCCTCTGCCCCCTACTGTACTCCCTGTACCCCCACGGCTGTGTCCCTCAGCCCCCTACTGTACTCACTGTACACACACGACTGTGCCCTCAGTCCGCTACTTAACTCCCTGTACACCCACAGCTGTGTCCTCAGCCCCCCACTGTACTCCCTGTACACCCACAGCTGTGTCCTCAGCCCCCTACTGTACTCCCTGTACACACACGGCTGTGTCCTCAGCCCCTACTGTACTCCCTGTACACCCATGGCTGTGTCCTTAGCCTCCTACTGTACTCCCTATACATACACGGCTGTGTCCCTCAGCCCCTACTGCACTACCTGTGCACACACGGCTGTGTCCTACAGCCCCCTACTGTACATCCTGTATACACATGGCTGTGTCCCTCAGCCCACTACTATACTCCCTGTACACACACGGCTGTGTCCCTCAGCCCCCTACTGTACTTCCTGTGCCCCGACCGCTCTGCCTTCAGCTCCCTACTGTATTCCCTGTACACACACAGCTGTGTCCCTCAGCACCCTACTGTACGCTCTGTACACCAAGAGATGTGCCCTCAGCCCCCTACTGTACTCCCTGTGCACACACAGCTGTGTCCCTCAGCCGCCCACTGTACTCCCTGTACAGACACGGCTGTCCCTCAGCCCCCTACTGTACTCCCTGTACAGACACAGCTGTGTCCCTCAGCCCCCTACTGTACTCCCTGTACCTTCAGCTCCCTACTGTATTCCCTGTACACACACAGCTGTGTCCTCAAACACCTACTGTCCTCCCTGTACACACATGACTGCTTCCCTCAGCCCCCTAATGTACTCCCTGCAAACCCATGGCTGTGTCATCAACCCCCTAATGTACTCCCTGTACAGACAAGGCTTTGTCATCAGCCCCCTACTGTAGTCCGGTACACACATGGCTATGTTGCCAAATTCCAAGCAATGCCAACCGTAAGTTTGCTGATGACATCACCAAAGCAGGAGGGATATCAAACAACGATGAGTCTGAACACAGATAGGAGATAGTGGGTTTGGTGGCATGGTGGAATGATAATAGCCCCCCTCTCTAACTCGGCAAAAGTAAAGAACTGTTCATTGACTATAGAACGATAGGAGGGGAACAAGCCACTATCTACATCAACGGTTGAGACAGTGCAGAGCATAAAGTCCCTCCGAGTGATGGTAACTGGCAACCTACCCTGGACTTCTTACGTAGGTGGGACAGTCACGATGGTTCAAAAACGTCTCTCCTTCCTCACTTGGCTCAGAATATTTAGCATGCACTACTTCTACAGATGCACTATTGTGAACGTACTGAGCGGCTGCGTAATGGCCTGGTCTGGCAACACTATGCCCAGGAACATCAGAAACTACAGAAGATTGTGATCACAGCCCAGACTATGACGGACTCCAATCTCCCAATCCCTTATTCTCTATGTATAAGGCTCGTTGCCGCAGAAAGGCTGCCAACATCTGTCCAAGCTTATTGTGGGAAGGGAGAGAGGAAATTACTAGGGCCTTAACAGATATCTTTGTAACATCATTGAACAACACTGAGGTCCTGGAGGCCTGGAAAGTTTCTAATCCCCTTGTTCAAGAAGGGAAGCATGAATAATCCAGTTAATTATAGACCGGTGAGCCTGATGTCTGATGTAGGGAAACTGCAAGAGAAGATACTGAAGGATAGGATCTATTCTCATTTGGAGGAAAATGGTCTTATCAGTGAGAGGCAACATGAGTTAGTGCAGGGAAGGTCTTGTCTTACCAACTTAATACAATTATTTGAGGAAGTGACGAAGTTAATTGATGAGGGAGGGGCTGTAGAAGTCATGAACATGGACTTCAGAAAGACGTTTGGTAAGATCTCCCATGGTCGGGTTATGGAGAAAGTGAAGTCACATTGTGTCCAGGGTGTGCTAGCTATATAGATAAAGAACTGGCTTCGCAACAGGAGACAGAGCGTGGTAGGAGAAGGGAATTTCTCAAAATGGAGAACTGTGGCCAGTGGTGCTCCATTTAAGGTATTTGGGGAAATATATATGAATGGGCAGGGAGCATAGGGATACAGACCTTTAAAAAATAGGAGACAGGTTGAGATGGAGGATTTGGATCGGCGCAGGCTTGTACCACCGAATGGCCTGTTCCTGTACTGGAATGTTCTTTGTTCTAACATTATCAAAGACCCAACATATGCCTGTAAAGATCTCCCACAACCTCTTCCATCAGACTAACAGATACAGACGCTTGAACACACAGAGCAGCAAGTTCAGGAACAGCTTCTTCCTAGCTGTTCTTAGTCTGATGAATGGACTCTCTAATCTCAGATAATGCTGATTTTGTTCAGATTGATCTCGCCTGGCGCACGCCCAGTGCCGCGTAACCTATATGCCTCTCAGACATGTTTTACAGCCATCGTTCAGTGCATCCATTCTTACATAATCTTCCTGGACATCTTGACACAGGACAAAATAAATCCTCACCTCCCAAACCCCAGTTCCCTCCAGTCCTCACCCCCAGCTCCTCCCATTCCCCCAGCTCCCCTTGACCCTATCCCCAGCTCCATGTGACCTTTGTCTCTCACTGTTACTCTCACACTGGCTATTTCCCTGTGTTTTCCTTTTCCCTGTCTTCTGTTTCTTTCCCTGAACCTATTATCTTCCCTTCTCCCTGCACATGCGACTGTTTATTTCCTTGATTTGTTTCCTTTCTCTCTTTGACTCAACGTTCATCTGTTTCCCTCGCTGTGTTCTCTCGCTCCTTCCCTTTGTTTCTGTCTCTTTCTCCTTCGTTGTGATGGTGATGGCGTCTCTATTCGTTTGAAGCAGGTAATGGCTCATTGGTTCGATATTGGCAATGCAATACTCTCTGCAAGGTTTTGGTATAAAGGACATAATTTAAAATTATCAGTTAAATTTCAATTGTTGTCAAAACAGCAACCAGAACGTGGGTATCCATTTAACAGCCAATTTTTACATCTAACTATTTTGAAACCGCTCGTCTCCCAGTGGTCTGCATACTGGCAACTCAAAGCATTCTATTCGGGTGCATAATGACCTGACATGGTAACTGCTGTGCCCAGGACCATAAGAAACTACAGACGGTTGTGTGCACAGTCCAGACCGTCATGGGAGACAACCTTCCGTCCATTTATACTTGTCATTGTCGCAGAAAGGCTGGTAATATCAACAATCTCTCCCAAACCAGTAATGATCTCCTACAACCTCTTCCAACAGGGAGGAGATACAGAGGCTTCAAAACATGGACCAGCATGCTCAGGAACACTTCCTTCCCTACCATTATTAGACTGACAAAATTGACATCGCTCACTTTTCAAATAATATTAATCTTGCCAATGTCGATCTTACTTTGCACACCTCCCGTGAAGCTGCAACCGTGTATGCCTCACTCTGTCCAAGGACCCTGTGATCTCTGTTTTCTTGTTTAGGATCATGTGCTTGCACTACAATAAAAACAAACCTTTCCATTGTACATTTGACTAAAATAAATGAAACCAAATCAGATCAAACACGTGGACTGCAGTGGTTCAAGGTCTTCTCAAGGTCAACTGGAAAAATGAACTAATGCTGCCCCAGTCAGAGATATCCATATATAATTAATGATGATAAGAAGATGACCAGACTTATGGAGGGCAGACATGGGGAATCAAATCGCTTTAAACATGATCTTAGATATATACCGGTTTCCCTCACTATTTGTAAGTAGAGTGTTCCTACGAAACCGTTCACAAGCTGATACGGTGTAAAGTGCAGTAACACTAATTTATATGGGAAAAAAATCGGCTTTCTTCGTAAAAGTGAAAATCCTGTTTGGATTTGTTTTGGTTAGCAAAACAATGTCCTACTGTAAGTCATTCGGAAAGGGAAGTAATGAAAATTGAACTTTTGAAAAGTAGGGGATATCTGTATTTACAAGGGCATGATATTCAGGAAGATGGGAAAGGTGAAAAATAAATGAGGTGAATCTCACATTTTATTTCCAGCCCAGCTGATCATCATTCTATTTGTTTGCTCTTTTACTTCTTTACCTCTCTTTCTCTATTGATTCCTCCTCCACTTCAAAGCAGACTTCCCTCTCAACGGTAAGAAATACACTCCTTTCCACCTTCTTTCAGTTCAGGAAAGTTTCCCAGCATTTTCTGTTCGTTTCTTTGTATTTCTTTCAATAATTTCAGAATTTCAGCGTCTTCCTTTATTTGATTTCACCTTCAATTTTGTTATTTCGTGGGATGTTGGCATCTCTGCCAAGGGCAGCATTTGGTGACCATCACTAATTGCCCTGATTATGAGGCCATTCCACAAGCCAATATAAAGTTAAGCAGATAGTCATGGGTCTCAAGTCACAATTAACCCAGACCGGGTAATAACATTAGATTTCTTTACCGAAGATGATCAGTGAAAGAAAAAGGTTTTCAGACAAAATGTTGCTTTTATGTTGATTTTCGTGAAATTCACTTTTATTCCAATTCTTATCATTTTTATTTTAGTTCTGTCATCAGCTGTGTTAGACTTCAAACAAATCACTTGAAACAATCTCTTTCCTTTAAAAAGCTTTGCTTCTGAATTACATCCAGCGACATTCCTGCATTCACGCATTATCCTAATCTGAAGTAACGTCCGAGACAAAAGCAATTTTGCGATTGAAGTATTTGTAATTGGAAAAGTGGTCAGAAGAGAGCTTGAAACATTAAGTCTGAATTTTACCAACGTGCAGCCAATGGATTGCTCAACAACAATACTGACACAGAGGTGAAGATTGTGAATATTAGGAGCTTGGAGTGGACAGGTTTGGTGACAGAGAGAACGCGAGACATAAATCAGTTCAGAGCAAAAAGGGATCTCGAGGTTGTGCACAGTTTTGTTCGCAGATATTTGTGAGGGAGTGGTCTGCCATTCATGGGTAATGAATGGAGACTGCAATTCAGACTGAAGGCAATAGTTTCTTTTTCTGGCAAATGTAGATAACAGAAATTGCAACGAAGTTCAAGCTTGTTTATGGGATTAATGAATGGACAGAGGTAGAGAACACCAACAATAGCGAGAATAGGTTAGTAGCACAACCTCCACCCGGCCCAGAATAGCCATCAGCACTGCTGATATCCGAAATGGTAGATATCCCCATGAGGGGGAAATCTTGAAAAGACTCAAGGAAAACCTCCTCTCCATTGTTGTAATGTTCCAGTCCGCTGTTCTCAGATTCAGATTTATGCAGCTGTTGATCTCTGTTACTGTTGGAGCTGATACATCTGTTACTACAGTGGGTTAGCGCACTAAATGAAGCCTCTTACTAATAGGAGAGGGAAACCCTCCAGTGATACTGTTACATTGCATGGAGACTGACATCAATCACAATCAAATGTGGCCTAACCAAAGTCCTGTACAGCTGCAACATCACTTCACGACTCTTGAATTCAATCCGTCTGCTAATGAACGCTAATACACCATAGGCCTTCTTACAAGCTCTATCCTCCTGAGTGGCAACTTTCAAAGATCTATGTACATAGACCCCAAGATCACTCTGTTTCTCCACCTGACTAAGAACCCTACCATTAACCCTGTATTCAGCATTCTTATTTGTTCTTCCAAAATGGACAACCTCACACTTGGCAGGGTTGAACTCCATCTGCCACTCCTCAACCCAGCTCTGCATCATATCTAAGTCCCTTTGCAGCCGACAACAGCCCTCCTCACTGTCCACAACTCCACCAATCTTCGTTTCATCTGCAGATTTACTGACCCACCCTTCGACTCCCTCATCCAAGTCAGTAATAAAAATTACAAACAGCAGAGGACCCAGAACTGATCCCTGCGGAACTCCACTTGTAACTGGGCTCCAGGCTGAATATTTACCATCTACCACCACTCTCTGACTTCAACCGGTTAGCCAGTTTTCTATCCAATTTGCCAAGTTTCCCTCTATCCCATGCCTCCTGACTTTCCGCATAAGTCTACCATGGGGAACCTTATCAAATGTCTTACTAAAATCCATGTACACTACATCCACTGCTCTACCCTCATCCACATGCTTGGTAACCTCCTCAAAGAATTCAATAAGACTTGTAAGGCAAGAACTACCCTTCAAAAATCCGTGCTGGCTCTCCCTAATAAAGCAGTGTCTTTCCAGATACTCATAAATCCTATCCCTCAGTACCCTTTCCATTACTTTGCCTACCACAGAAGTAAGACTAACTGGCCTGTAATTCCCGGGGTTATCCCTATTCCCTTTTTTGAACAGGGGCACAACATTCGCTACTCTCCAGTCCCCTGGTACCACCCCCGTTGACAGTGAAGACGAAAAGATCATTGCCAATGGTACTGCAATTTCCTCTCTTGCTTCCCACGTAATCCTAGGATATAGAATAAAAAGTGAGGTCTGCAGATGCTGGAGATCAGAGCTGAAAATGTGTTGCTGGTTAAAGCACAGCAGGTTAGGCAGCATCCAAGGAACAGGAAATTTTCCGTTTCGGGCCAGAGCCCTTCATCAGAGCCGTGATGAAGGGCTCTGGCTCGAAACGTCGAATTTCCTGTTCCTTGGATGCTGCCTAACCTGCTGTACTTTTACCAGCAACACATTTTCAGCTTTCAATCCTAGGATATATCCCGTCAGGCCCGGGGACTTGTCTATCCTCAAGTTGTTCAAAATGTCCAACACATCTTCCTTCCTAACAAGTATCTCTTCTAGCTTACCAGTCCGTTTCACACTCTCCTCTTCAACAATACAGTCCCTCTCGTTCGTAAATACTGAAGAAAAGTACTCATTCAAGACCTCTCCTATCTCCTCCGACTCAATACACAATCTCCCACTACTGTCCTTGATCGGACCTACCCTCGTTCTCGTCATTCTCATGTTTCTCACATACGCATAAAATGCCTTGGGGTTATCCTTGCTCCTATCCGCCAAGGATTTTTCATGCCCTCTCTTAGCTCTCCTAATCCCCACATTCAGTTCACAACATATCTGGACTGGACTACATGTTTACATTGCTGGCTATTGGTCACATCTCCCATCACCAATCGCTCTCGTGAAGTCAGTTGTGAGGGAGACTAAAAATAGTTTCTTTTCGTTGGGTGCATGATTCTGCTCTGTTGTCCGTTTATTATGCTGTAACCATCTCTCCAAAAATCCCTCCACCCTCCAAAAGAATCACAATCAGGATGCTGTGACTGTGCTGATCTCTCCTCCACGGGAACAAACGCTAGCGAACAGACTGTCATTGAGCACGGCCGCCCTGAACATAGACAGGAAGTGTGGACTTCTCTGAATGTTCCTCTTGCTGCTCTAATAAGGCAACATTGGAACTTCCATCGTGAATATGCTTCAGTAATTTATTTATATAAATTGACAGACTTTTAAGTGCAGTTTTATTTTTGCTGTAAACCGTATTTTTTTACGCATTTTGGCCTCAGTCCAAAACTAAAAGCGATAATTACAACGAACATATTCATTTAGACTTATGAATTAATGAGTCAGGTTCGAATGAACATGAGATTGACTGGGAGATAGGGCGGAATGGGGGCATTGGCTGTGGAGACTGCATGGGGAGTACAATGATAGTCCCCAGTCATCATTCCTCTTTCTGACAGACAGAATTAAATCTAATGCATAACAAGGAAACAGCCAACATTTGGGTGATGCAATGCTGAATGACAATGTGAACTAAAAGAATAATATTAATTGTGATAGAGTGAACTAAATTTTATATACACGCATTTAATCATTGTAAATACAGATTGAGTCGGGTCACCGGACCTGAAACGTTAACTTTGATTTCTCTTCACAGATACAGCCAGGCCTGCTGAGCTTGCCCTTTAAGTTTATTTTTCTTTTTGTTTGGGATTGATCACATTGTTCACATCTGGCAGGATACTTACAATTAAAAGCAGACACTCGTAACAAAATGTGAAGGGCAATGGGGACAATACAGGAGACTAACAGTAGAGTTATAGTCATTCCAAGCTGGAAGAGACAATGGGCTGAGTTTCCCCCACTTTTGCTGTAAATAATTCTGTGTAATCAAAGCCTTTGGAGAGGGGGTTGACAAGCTAGTTCCACGAAGGACACACAGAGTGCTCCACCATCAATAATCTATTCCTATTATCGAATGAAATTACAGCTGCCTCTAAAATGTCTTTTCAAACAAAGTGGAGTTCCTGAGATTTACAGGATATTCAGTAAAATATCCTTTTTGCCTTTGAATCTTAAAGAAGAAAAGATTTCGGCCATAACACAGATGTCACAGACACAGCAACTATAATAGGAACAGGAAAGGAATACATTGTCCATATGTAACCAAATTCAGCATGTAACGCTGTCAAGAAACATGAAATGTAGTGATACACAAACATGAAATACAAACATAAAATGATGGTAGGAGCATACAGATGAGGAAGTATCTGCAGAGAGAAACAGAGTTAACATATTGAATATGATGTGACACTGTTCTGTAAAAGTCATATTGAAATTAAAGATTAATTCTGTGTATCTCTGCTCAGAGGGTGCCAGACCTACAGCGCTTCCCTCTATCGATTATTTTTTCTTTCTGAACTGTGACAAATTGACTGATCTGAACGATATAAGCAAAGCTGCTATCTGAGTTGAATCTCGAATATTTGTTTATGAACATTAAATGAGAAATTACAAAGTTCCTGTGTTTGACAGAGCTCCAAATATCCATGACGCATTGCATTGTGATACAAAACCATTGTGAGACATTGTTGAAACAAAAACCGAAGTTGCTGCAAAAGGTCTGCAGCATCTGTGCAGAGAAATCAGAATTAATGTTTCTAGTTCAGTGGCCCTTCATCAGAACGGATGGTAGCCCTGAAAATGTTGATTAATATACAGAAGAGGCTGAATAACTGTTAACGGAGACTGTTAGTATCTAACAATAGGGGGTGAGTAATGGAAGGCTTCGTGAGTACTAGGCCTGGTGTCTGGGTAGGGGGCATTGGGGGGAGTTCAGTCCCTAAAGTTATTGACCATTATTTTGAGTCTGAATGGCTGTAGGGTCCACCCACGGAAAATGAGGTGTTGTTCTTCCAGCTTGCGTTGAAATGTCCTGGAACACTGCAACAAGCCTGAGGCAGAAATATTGGCCAGGGAACAGGATGGGGTATTAAACTGACAGGCAACTGGAAACTCAGGGTCTTTTGCAGAGGTACAACTTGGATGTTGTGTGAAGTAGTCACCCAGTCTACCTTTAGTTTCCCCAATGTAGAGCAGACCACAATGTGAGCAGCGAATGTAGTAGACCAGATTGTGGGAAATGTTGGTAGGATGCTGCTTCACCTGGAAGGTACGTTTGGCCATTGGTTAGTGACGAGGGAGGAGGTAAATGGGGAAGTGTAACACCTCCAGCAGGGAAAAGTGAAGTGTATCTGTGGTGGGGGCTAGGGGAGGTGGTGTTGGTGGTGGGGGTGGGGGCTATATGGTGCGGGTGTGTGTGTGTGGGCAGTGAATAACTAGCGGATCAGGGTGTCTTGGAGAAAATGGTCACTTCAGAAGGCAGAAGAGGTAAATATGTGTCTGGTTGTGGCATCTCTCTGGAGGTGGGGGAATACAGACTGATGATCTTCTGCATGTGAATGCTGATGGGATAGTAGGTAACGACAAGAGAAACTCTAACGCTGTTGCAGCAGGGATGAAAGAGGCTGAGGGTAGAAGTGCAGGAGGTGGGTCGGAACTGATTGAGGGACCTGTTGATAACAGTGCTGGGGAATTCTCGGGTGAGGAAGAAGGTGGACATTTCAGAGGCTACATTTTTGAAGTTGACATCATCAGAAGCAATGTGGTGAAGTCGGAGGAACTGAGGGAATGGAATGGAATCTTTGCAGGAAACAGGGTGTGAGGATGTATACTCCAGGTAGCTGTGCGAGTCGGTGGGTTAATTCTGGTTATCAGTGACTGATCTATCCCCAGAAATAGAAGTAGAGATGTCGAGGAAAGGAAGGAAGGAATCATAGATAGACCAGGTGAAAGTGAGGGAGAGGTGCAAATTGGAAACGATGAACTTTTCCAATTCTGGACAAGAGAGAGGAGCAGCAGCGATGATATCATCTAAGAATCGGAGAAAGAGTTGTGGATGGGGGCTGGAATAGAACTGCAACAAGGAATGGTCTACGTACCCCATGAAGGAACAGGCATAACTTGGGCCCACGTATGTATCCATGCACCCCCTCTGTATGGCAGGTGCAGGCTGAAGCAATGGGTCTGCATGGGCAGTTCTGTTTGTGGATTTTCAGGAGGAGATATAAGTGAACTCTGCTATCAGAGGACCATCAGCTTCGGGACTGTTAGGTGGGGGTGAGTGGGGGAGGGGGGAGGTGTGGGCCAGTGAGTGGGAATCTCTAGATGAAATGTGGTCAGATTTAGATAATAAAATAGCCTGATTGCCATGGTAGGGTTATGGAACAGCAGGTGATATGTAGAGGTATCTGAGAGCTGGCACTCAACCTCTAAAATGTAGAGGTGAGTACACCAGGATGCAGCAGCACCACCCTTTTCGACACAGGCTGAATAACATAGTCAGGGTTAGATCGAAGCATACAGCGTGCAGTCTGTTCATAGGATGATAGGTTGGATAGGGTGAGGGGGATACAGAGAATTTAAGACAACCAAACTCCCAAGTAGCATTTCAATGAACATATTCAGTTCAAGTAAACGTCAGAGGAATGGATTCACGTGTAGAGGGAGAGTGTTAGAAGCTGGGCGAAGGGTCTATGAGATGGGGAGTGGATGCCCAAAGAAATGGATACCTAGGAGAAGATGGTGGAAGAGGAGTTCAACATTATTTCGTGCCTGAAATTCATTAAAGTGGGGGCACAGCGGGATAAAGCTGAGACCTTTGCTGAGTACAGAACATTCAGCATTAAAGCGTGGAAGGTTAGGAGGGATGGTGAATACACGACAGAAGGTGGGCTTGCGGGAGGGGATGGACTCAAAGTGCAGGACATGGGTGGGGTGGCAGGTTCCAGAGGCTCATAGGCATCTCTAAGTTATTTCATCTTGTGGGCCTCGTATATCTGGTGAGCACAGCGAATGAGCTGGAGAATGAAGTAGAATTGGGGAATGGTGCAGCCTTGAGCCAATGTGATGTGATGCTGTTGGACAGTGAAAATGTTGATCTCAGTGGCCCTGATATCGTACGACCAGTCCTCAGAAAATAACTGATTGAAAATAATCGGAATCGTTATCTTATTGTAATGCTCTGATTTCATTGGGATGACACTCAACCAGCAAGGTCTAACTTTTCAGAGACTTTAGACCAAACTGTGAAAACAGATGAAACTTGATGTTATTAATGAGACAAATCCATCCATGGTTTTGAAAGGCACTAGCAAGGGCAGAGTTTATTTGTCATTCCCAACAGCTCAAGGGAAGGGGTCATTGTTCATTGAAGAAATTACCAGCACAGAATTTCATCTGATTTCCATTAACCACAGTTTTCTGAGGGGGAATGATGCTACATGAGAGAACTATTACTTTGATGCAAGGGATGTTACTCTGATCTCACTTCAAATGACATTGGAAAATCAGTTAAAATGGTAAAGAGCAAAATGATTGAACACGCCTTGTTTGAACAATGTGGTCACTGTCCTCACGACGTTTAAGGAAAAACTGATGCTTGGACTTCTGATTCTGAGGAGAGGTTTGTCCTATTGGGATGAGGTTGTTTGCTTAAGTGCTGTGACAAAGAGACAGAAAAAAAGTTCCACTCTGTATCGGAACAGAACCATACTTTTCATATTGTATTGTACAGTGGCAGACACACACTATTATCTGTTCTGAATGGGCATTGATTATCTCAATCTCATCATTGACTGATGAATAATAGCGGCACAAAACCAGGAGTTCCCATCATTTTAGTTGGAAAGCAAAAATGGCAAGGGATGGCCAGTGGAAGTGGGAGTAACTGGGGAATTGGGGTAACTTACTGTGGGAGTGGAAGAAGATAGACATGAAGAGACATCATCAATGGAAGAGTATGTAGCGTGAAAAGGGTAATGCAAGGGTTTAGGAGTGTAAAACAAAGAGTAGGAAGGCGGAAGAAGAATGGCTAATGAAGTTTTAGCGACTGGAAAAAAACTTGCTTTAGCAAAAATGAGGTTGCATGAAAACATCAATCTTCTGGAAAATTGGGATCTGGTTCCATTGAAAATTACGATTTGATGTATTTCTTTTTCTATCCCTTGATTATTGTTCAGATTGCATATTCACTCTATATTTCTGCATCTCCATCAATTGCAGATAACATTTTTTTCCCTGGTATAGTGTCTCAACATTTTTGACTTTTTTGAACAGTATGTATTTGCTTCAAATTCAAGGTAGACATGAGATTATGATTTGATCTCCTGCAGTTTGTCCTTAACGTCGAAGTTAATTGAATATTTATCCTCATCACATTAGCTGATTCAAGCAATGAGTTTGCGTCCATCCTGCAGATGAAAAATTCTTCAGTTCTGACTATTGTTACAAAGAACAGTGCCACACAAAAGGCTAATGCTCCAGTGCAAGTTGCCAAACCATGGTTCATTCTAAATTAGGTACACACTTTATGAATAAGACATGCTGAGGGGCAGAGTTTAAAAGGTGAATTCAAGTCTGTGTCGAAAATGATATTTGCAGATCCCTCAAAATAGGTGTTAACTACATCACTTTGTAAATTCCCCAAAATAAGAATAGCAAGAGACTGGAATTCTTAATTCTTCTTTTGTGAATAACATCAGGACAATAGGAAGGAAATCAAGGTTTGTTTGTGATGGTTATAAATGATGATGGTGAGAATGTGGAAATGGTTGGCAGTGGAATGATAACTAATGGGGATGATACAAAGATTAGCTGGGTGGTTCACAGTGAGGAGGAAAGGATTAGGCTACAGGCCGATATAAACAGATGATTTCTATATCCAGATTTATGGCCGATGAAGTTTAACACTGATAAATGTGAGTTGATGCACATCTGAATTAACAAGACAAGTGAGTACTCAGACTGTGAAGGGCGACGGCTATATTTTTTATTGCAGCAGGGAAGGGTGAGGAGGGAACCTGGTACAGGTGTACAAGATTATAAGGCGAATGGAGAGGATGAACAGACTGCAGCTGTTTCCCTTACTCGAAGGGTCAAAAATAAAGGAACACAGACTTAAAGTGAAAGACAGGGGATTGAGAAAGGATTTGTGAATCTGTTTTGAACTGAGAGGATGCCACAGACATAGAATATAAAATTCCTACAGTGTGGAAATAGGCTGTTTGGCCCAATAAATCCGCACTGACCCTTCAAAGAATACCTACCCAAACACGCTCCTCCTATATTTACCCCCGACTAATGCAACTAACCTGCACATCCCTGAGCACTATGGGCAATTTAGCATGGCCAATTCACCTAACCTGCACATCTTTGGATTGTGGGAGAAAACCGGAGTACCTAGAGGAAACCACGCAGACACAGGGAGAATGTGCAAAATCCATAGAGGCAGTCACCTGGGGCTGGAATCAAACCTGGGTCCACAGCGCTCGAATGCAGGATTGTGAACCACCGAGCTGCCATTCAGCCCCTGGTGCCATGTGTCTGGAATGTGTTGCCTAGGCGGGTGATTGAGCCGGTAATCTCACAAACTTTCTAAAAAGCCTTTGGATATGCACTTGGTCGTGCAGACTCGCATTTTCATTCAATGATTCTATGTGGTGGCAGCCATGAACAAAGATCTATTCTGAAGCAATAGCTATTGGCAGTTGCTGGTTTGTTCCATTGACTATACTCAGTCGGTGAGCCTCCAGTGAAGTGCTGGTGTTATCTTCCACTTTCTATTTAAGTGTTTCTGTTTCCTTGAGTTGGTAATGTAATTTCCTGTGTCGATGATGTCATTTCCAACCCTTTTACTCAGAGGGTGGTAGATGGAGTCAAAATTGATGTATTCATTGATATAGTTCCGGTTGGAATGTCATGTTTCTCGGAATTCTTGTGCTTTTCTCTGTTTGGCCTGTCCTAGGATGGATATGCAGACCTAGTCAAAGTGACGTACTTCCTCATCAGTACGTAAGAAATTAAGTTTGGGGTCATGTGGCTAGTTGATGTTCATATATCCTGGTGACTAGTTTTCTGCTTGATTTTCCGTTGTAGTGTTTGTTAAAGTTCTTACAAGGCTTGTTGCTCCTGGAGCAGAACAGACAAAGATGTGAATTTATTGCAGTGCTCAAAGGTATGAAAAACGTTGTTTAGTAAAAAAAATACTCAATTAGTTGGCATTACAGCGTCAAGGTATTCTAATTTCAAGGTTGTCAGCAAAAGAGCTAGGAGTGAAATAAGGAAAAACGTCTTTATTTAGAGAATTGTTGCGAATTGGAGTTGAATGGCTGGGAAAGTTGTGGATGAAGATTCAAAAGAGAATTGGATATATATTTGGAAATTAAAAATTTAGCCGGAAACAGAGAGAGGGCTGGCAAATAGGAGGCGCTTGGGAGACATTTGTGGAGCTGATGCATACATAATTGCCAATTCTCTCCTCCTGTACTTTATAGTTTTGCATTCTATCATGTGCCAGGTGTGAATAAAAGTCAGAGTCCAATTATGTCACTGTGTAAATGGTCGCAAATATGTGATTATTTGGTGCAGCATTAGCATTTAAAATGCAAGTGTTGCAAGGTCAGCTTCATTATGAAGTCTAATTATTACTCACAACATAAATATTTTGCATGTTGTATTCCCATTACTAAAACAAATATATCATTGCTTTGTCACAAAACTCTTTGTAAAGCTTTGACTTTTCACTGATACAATATTATGTTCGTTGCTTTTTTACACTGTTCAAATTTCATATTAACCATCCTTCATTCTAAAAATTGGAAGTTTTCAAATTATTGTTCACTAAAATTTGATTACACAAATAATTTATTTAGTTTAATATTCGCAGTCTATGTTGAATTGTTGCCATTTTTAAATTGCTGCCAAATAGCTGAAGATCATACATTTCAATGAGAAATTAAATTGATTGTTTATATATAAACGTATAAGAACGCTTATTCTATTTGTATGTTCAATCGTTTGCTCACTCTGAACATGTAATCATTCAGAAGCCAAACACTTTAAAAATATTGGAGTGACAAAACATTGCTTTGAATCCTGACATTGAATATCTCATTCGGATTACCACAAGAGTCATGGTCTTTCTTCGATAAAATAAAATGCACATGCTTTATTTCTGTGTTAGAGAATCTTGACAGGAGTTTATATTTTAGTTCCATAAATATAGAATCAACATAATTGATTTAAGAGATTATAGTTCAGTTGAATGATTATCATTCACATCTTATTTTTGCCCAATTCATGAAATTTAGTAAACATCCGACTATTGTTTAAGTCAGGAAACTCAACACCTTGCAATGAGCTCTGCTGAAAATTGCTTCCAATAGGTCTGAAATCATTTACAGTGTTATTGGACCTCACAGCTGCCTGTGACACAGAGAGACTCAGTGGCCTGTTCCGAAATCTGTGCATAGAGCTTCTAACCTGGTTCAGGGCAGTCAGTCAAACATTACTTCACATCAAATAATTAGGAATCCACCTTGGGCAGGGGAAGAACCCGCTAACAGCTATCACTGGTCTCAGTGTAGGTACAAATGTTGTCCAAGTTAATTACTAATGGCTGACCAGCAACCAAGTTTTAAAATTCATTTTCAGTCAGAGCCTGGCCCAGAGCGCAGACGTGTTGACATGGAGAGCCGGAATCACACCCTACAAGTTACCTATGGTGATGCCTCCCAGACTCCATACATCTGACCCCGCACCAGACAAGGGTGAAGACGTTAACCAGTTGACAATCTATTGCAGTGCCTTGTGTCTCAAAAATAAACCTCTAAATCCATATCCAATAAATGTCACCTTCACATTCTCCAGTATTAAAATAAAATTGTACATTTCTGTGAATGGTCAGAGATTACTACATGGATCACACAGTAGAATGAATGTGAAATAACCAGCAGCAAACGGCAATCCACAAATCACAAAAATAACTGAACTTGGCGGATTCTGTCTGGTCTAAGTAATTACACATATTATACTGGCTTTCAGGTGACTGTAACAATGCACACCATAACTGGAGGATTTGGCCTTACACCCTTCAAAGCTTCACACATCACTCCCTCGCATATTCAACAATTGATGAGAATCCACAAGATGGGTGAAACTGTAAACATAGAAAAGTGCAGAACAGTGCAGGCCCTTCGGCCCTTGATGTTCTGTAGAACGTTTTATCCTACACTAAGATCAGACTAACCTATATACCATTCATTATACTATCATTCCTGTGCCTATCCATTTAAATAGCCCTAATATAGCTGACTTTACTATAACTGGTGGCTGTTCATTGCACACACCCACCACTCTCTGTTTAAAGAACATACCTCTGATATCTCCCCTAAACCTTCCTCTAATTACCGTAAAACCATATCCCCTCGAAAGCCATTTCCACCCTGGGAGAATGTCTCTGGCTATTCAATCTATCTATGCCTCTCATCATCTTGTACACCGCTGTCAAGTCACTTTCCATTTTTCTTCGTTCCAGTGAGGAAAACATGCTAGCTCCCTCAAGTTTTCTTTGTAAGACATGCCCTTCAGCGCAGGTAGCATCTTGATAAGTCTCCTCAGCACCCTCACTAAAGCTTCCACGTCTTTCCTAGAACGAGACAACCAGAACTGATCACAATATTCTTAGTGTGGTCTCATCAGGGCTCCAGAGAGTTGCAGCATAACGTCGCACTCTTAAATTCAATCCCTCTGCTAATGAACACATCAAACGCCTTCTTAACAATCTTATAAACCTGGGTAGCAACTTTGTGGGAGCTACGCTATGGACCATATGATCCCTCTGTTCCTCCACAATTTAAGAATCCTGCCTTTAACCCTGTATTCTGCATTCAGATTCAACCTCTCAAAATGAATCGCAACCCACTTTTCCATATTGAACATCATTTGCCACTTAGCAGCCGAGTCCTGCACCCTGTCAATGTCCTGTTGCAAACTGCAACAGCTCTCCGCACAGTGGCACATTGGTTCACAGCTGTGACCCGGTTTCAATTCCCACATCAGGAGACTCTCAGTGTGGAGTTAGTACATTCTCCCCGTGTCTGCGTGTGTTTCCGCCAGGTGCTCAGGTTTCCTCCCACAGTCCAAAATGCTCAGGTTAGATGAATTGGCCATACTAAATTGCCCGTCGTGTTAGTTGAAGGGGTAAATCTAGGGGAATGGGTCTGGGAGGGTTACACTTCGGCGGGTCGGTGTGTACTTGTTAATCTAATCTAATCTATTCACAATTCTACCAATCTTTGTTACATCATCAAACTTACGAATATACCCTTCCACTTCGTCATCGAAATCATTTATCAAAATCACAAACAGTAGACGTCCCAGAACCGATCCTTACGGAACACCACTGCTAACCTAGTTCCACACTGAATACTTCCCATTTACCACCACCCTCTGTCTTTTATGGGTGAGCCCATTCTGCATCCAGACAGATAGGTCTCCCTGTATACCATGCCTTCTTACTTTCTGAATGAAACTACCACGGAGAAGCTTATCAAATACCTTGTTAAAATCCATGCACTTTGCATGCAATGCTCTATCTTCTTCAGTGTGTTTAATCCCATCTGCAAAAGAATCCAGTAAGAGTTGTGAGGTTTGACCTGCCCATCACAAAGCCATGCTGACTATATCAATCAAGCTACGATTTTTCAGAATCCTCTCCAATACTTTGGCCAATACTGATGTAAGACTGACTTATCTGTAAATCTCAGGACAATCCCTTTTTCCTTGCCTGACCAAGGGAGTAACATTTGCCACCCTCCAATCAACTGACGCTACTCAAATGGAGAGTGAAGACGCAAAGACCATCGCCAAAGGCACAGAAATCTCTTGCCTCTCTTCCTGTTGTAATCCAGGGTGTTTACCTTTTGGCCGAGGGATTTATCTATCATTATGTTCAGTCAGTCTGTATTTCACCTCAATTTGTTTACTCCACGTCCAACCAACTGATTGACTGCTTTCCATTTCAGGGCTCTGTACAGTGCTGCCTTCCTGAGCAAGTATGGTTCCTAATATCCTGTGTATTATGGAATGGAAAACATGGGCAGGGCAGATGCCCAAAGCATTGACTCTGCTGCTCCTCAGATGCTGCCTGACTGGCTGTGCTTTTCCAGCGCCACAATTTTCGACTCTGATCACCAGGATCTGCAGTCCTAACTTCCTCAATTACTGAGGGCTGTCCCCTCTACACACTGAGCAGGGAACTAATCAGCCGAAACTCATTCAATTCTGGAAATTTGCATTTGATGAACACATTTACTAAAATCGAAATTAAAATATAACAAGTATTCATTCATTCTCAGTGTTACAGTTTTGGTTCATGAATTGGACAGGTTAATAACGAACAATGAATGACTTAAGAACTCCGAGATAAAGAGTATTCCAGCTGATAAATTCCAGGTTGGATGTGCTTTACCTTAATGCTGGTAATATTATCAGACAGACAGATATGATAAGGAAACGAGGTGACATGGAAAAGTGTGACATTTTGCCATTTCTGAGATGTGTTTGAGGGAGGCCAGGGTTGATAACTCAATATCCTGTGGTACCAGAACCATAGTCAGGACAGGAGAGAGGGTAAAAATGGAGGTGATGTTGCCTTATTCATTATGGAGTCAGTTACTGGCGTAAGAAGGGACGATATCTTGAAAGGATCTTTTAATGAGGATGGATGGTTAGAGCTCAGGATCAAAACCATGACAGAAACACTGCTAGGGATATATTATAAACCCCCAGATAAAGGAAAGTACTGGAGCAGGTACATAACCAAGTTATTGAGGTGTGTAAAAACAATAATAGGGTCATTATATTCAAGCATTTCAATTCCAAACATTCATTAGGGCAGTGATAACTTTTTTTAAGAGGGGGCAGGTGCTTTGAAATGTATTACAGAGAGCTTCTTATATCAACACAGAGCAGATACAACAATGGGCAGTGCAGTGCTGGGCCTCACTGTGGGGAACGAAGCCAGTCAGCTGTTCCAGGCAGAAGTGGGAGAGCATTATAGGACCAGTGACCGTGATATCACACATTTTGACTTTGCGAAGGAAAAGACTCCAAAAAATGTTAGAAAATAAAAGCTTTTTGGACTGGGGAGACAGATTGTATGGGTAAAAAATGGCAGGATCTGGCCAAAGTGCAGTTGCTTCTGGGTGAAACTGTAGCAGAACAAGGTGGGGCGGGGATTGGGGATCATTCGATCAAAATGGAATCGATGACAGTGTCGGCCCAGCATGTTACACTGCCGATAAAATTTAGGAACACAAACCCAGTGAACCTCAGATGTCGACAGCAATTCCGAACAGGATGAAAAAGGAAAGAGAAGCTTAAAGCAGGTACCAAGTGAGCAGGTCAATGAAAGTCCTAAAAGAATATAGCAAGTGGAGGGCTAAACGTAAAATGACAGTGGAAGAGCAGAAGGAGGGGTGATAAAACATTAGCGGGTATCATTAGCAAGAATCCACAGTCATTTGTCTTTGGTTTATTAAGAGGAAGAGGATAACGCGGAAAAGAATGGGACTATTAGGGACTAAGGGGACAGCGTGTTCACAGAGCCAGAGAATACGTTAAACACATCCGACGAATCGGTCTTCAGTTTGGAGGAGCTGAGGAAGAATTGGAAGTTTATGCAAGATAGAGTGGACAAATCACTACATTAAAGATCACCAAGTCTCACATCAGTGAGAGGGAAACAATTGTAGAAAATTGAGAGGGCTGTTGAGGCTGGATCATTAAATATCTTCAAGGCTGAGACAGACAGATCTTCATACAAGTGTAATGGGGATATCACAGGATAGTGGAATGGGGGATTATCAAAATAAAATAAACTAATCGAAGGAAAAGCAGACTCAGTGAGCGGATCGACATATTGTTGCCTCTATGTCTAATGGTATTCTTTTCCATTAGCCCCGTATTCACAAGAACATCAACTTGTCTTGCTATGGTGTTAGACACAGTTTGGAATGCTATCGAGGGATTCCAGGAATTCCTAAACGCAATACTAATAGACAGAAATTACCAGAGGACTGTGATAACACGGATTACCTATCGGGGTGAGGATTTGCATCGACACAGCCACCACTACCAGAAGGAAGAACTCAGCAGAACACTCGACAAGGCCAAGCAGAGACTTGCACTGGGGAGCAGGTCGTCAGGGGTCAGTTGTCAAGGAGTGTTGAAAACCCAAACATTACATCACTGTAGTGCCTTCTGCCTTCCCTGACCAAATCTAAATGTGGAGGGATAGAGAGACATGCCGTTGTAGCTGAGGAAGCAGTAAGGCTTTGACATGAGAGGCTTCGGACAGCTGCAGCTAAGCAACAATTACTGGTAAACTCAAATAAAGACCTTTTCACTTTATTGTTACATCAGTCGAGATGGCATTTAGGGCAGCAGCACGCTCCTCTTGTGGGATGTGGGAGCTCATGGAGATTTCCACCGGCCCTGATGGCTACACGTGTGGGCACTGCACCCAGATTCAGCTCCTGGGAGACCGTGTTAGGGCGCTACGCTGGGTAGCACGGTGGCTCAGTGGTCAGCACTGCTGCGTCAGAGTACCATGGACCAGCGTTCAAATCCTGCCTTGTGCAACTGACTGTGTGGAGTTTTCACATTTTCCCCCTGTCTGGATGGGTTTCCTCCCCCAGTCCAAGGATGTACATGTTAGGTGAATTGGACATGCTAAATTGCCCTCGGTGTTGGGTGTAGAGGAGTGGGTCTGGATGGGCTGCTCTTCGGTGGGTCGGTGTGGACTTGTTGGGCTGAAGGGCCTGTTTGCACACTGTAGGCAATCTAATTTAGGATGCACTCAGGGTCATCTGAGAACTTCATAGATAAGTGATTTACAGTGGTGGACACACCCAAGACACACTCCTAGTAATGTTTCTTTAATGACTGTAATATTCCAATCCAACGTTCATCGCCCTGAGTTCATCAGTCTTACCTGTCAACCCTGTTGCATTTAAATAAACACAATTTAATCCAACAGGCGTTCCTTGCTTTCTGTCATGTTCCAGGCGAGAATAGTTGGGTGACCACCAGAAATGGCAAAGTGAGTAGGCAGGGAGTGCCGGAATCCCCTGTGGCCATTCCTCTCAGAAACAAGTATACCATTTTGGATTGTTGGGGGCTATGACCGTTCAGAGGAAAGAAGCAGTAGCCAGGTTGGTGGTACTACCACTGGCTCTGGGGCACAGCGGGAAAGGGTAAACGTAAACAGGACGTAAAAGATAGGAGGGTCGATTACAAGAGGGACAGATCGGAGATTCTGTGGCCTCAAATGGGAATCCATGATGGTGGGCTACCTCCCAGCTGTTAGGGTCCAGGTTATCTCTAAGTGGCTGCAGAACATTCTCAAGGGGAGGGGGAGGAGCCAGAAATCATTATGCACGTTGGCACAAATAATACCCGTAGAAATAGGGGCGAGGTCCCGCAGCGTGATTACAGAGAGCTAGGAGAAACATTTTTTCAAAAAAAGCCTTGACACTGGAAATCTCCTGAGAGGGAGATTACCGTCCGAGACGTGCACTGGAGGGGACAACAGGACCTTGGTGTCCAGTTTTGCTAGTGTTACAAGGGTGGGTTTAAACTAGATTGGTAGGGGGTGGTGTCCTCAAGGGGGGGGGGGGGGGCGACATGTGCGAGGCCGGAAGGTGATACAGTGATCAGAAATAATAAGGTTAGGCTGGAAAACGACAGAGAGAAAGTACTGCCTTTTGGATTAAATTGCATCTATTTTAATGCAAGAAGGCCGACAGGTAAGGTCGATGAACTCAGGGTGTGGATAGGTAGGTGGGGCTGATATATTATAGCCATTACACAAACATGGCTAAGTGATGGATAGGACTGACAGCTTAATGTGCCAGGGTACAGGTGCTTTAGGCGAGACAGAGATGGTGGGAGGAGGAGAGGGGAGATGCATTTATGATTTAGGAGAGTACCACAGCAGAAATCAGAGATAAAATAACTGATGGATCACCCAGTGAGGCTTTGTGGGTGGAGTTAAGAAATAGGAAGGGATTGGTGAGGTGATTATGGATGTAATATAGGCCCCCAAATAGTCAACAGGAATGAGAGTAACAAATATGCAGGGAGAGAAGGGAGATCTGCAGGAGCAATAAGGTTATCATAATAGGGGATTTTCATTTTTCTAATACAGACTGGAACGGCCAGACTGTTAAGGAATTTGATGAGATAGACTCTGTTAATGCGTCAGGAAAGCTTCCTCAAGCAGCATTTCGAGTGTCCTACTCAGGAAGGGGCAAAACTCAACATTTTCTTAGGAAATAGGGCAGAGTTAATAGTGGGGGAGCACTTTGGGACCAGTAACCATAGTTCTATTAGTTTTCATATAGTTATGGACAGGGACGAAACTGGTCAACAGGCTCATGTTCGAACTTCGGGCTTGGCTCAGTTACAGGCAGCTGGGATCAAGGGAATCCCTGGAGATAAATAAGAGATACAGGAGTTTACTGAAGAAGGAAATCATTCGGGTGAAAAGGGGGCAAGAAAGAGCCTTGGCTGAGGTGATTAGGATGAATCCAACAAGGTATTTTAAATACATTAAAAGAAAAAGCAATAGCTGGAGAGAAAATAGGACCCCTTGAAAACCAATGTGGACAAGTATGTGGAATTATAAAAGATGGGTGATGTCCTCAACGAATATTTCTACTCTATGTTTACCGTGGAGAAAGTCATTTTGACTTAAAAACTTGAGGAAGTTAGTAGTGATATCTTAGGGACGATCCATATCATAGTAGGGGAGATTTTGTAAGTACTAGAATGTTTGAAAGTGGATACATCTCATGGTCCTTAACTGATAAATCCAAGAACACCCAAGGGGCTCCAGAAGAATTTGCGGGGACCCTGGCTTCTAATGTTGATCATCATTAACCACAGGGCACGTCCCGGAAGACTGGAGGGTAGCAAATAGTGTGCCCCTTTTCAAGAAGAACTGAACAACAAATAGTTTTGGAACTACAGACCAGTAGGTTTAACATCCGTGGTAGTTAAGTTACTTGAGAAGGTTCTGAGGGATAAGATGTGCATGCATTTAGAAAGACAGGCTTTGATTAAGAATAGTCAGTGTGGCTTTGTGCGAGGAAGTTAGTGCTTGACAATTTTTTTTAAAGTTATTGGATGATGTGACCAGGAAGATTGACATGCGTGGGGCAGTAGACGTCGAAACATGTGGTGTTGGAAAAACGCAGCAGATCAGGCTGCATTCGAGGGGCAGGAGAATCTATGTTTCAGACATAAGCCCTTCATCACGAACGTCCAAAACATCGATTCTCCTGTTATTCTGATGCTGCCTGACCTGCCGTGTTTTTTTTTTCAGTGCTACACTTTTCGACACTGATCTCCAACATCTGCTGTGCTCACTTTCTCCAAGGGCACTAGATTTAGTCAATGTGGATTTCAATTACACCAGAACAGAATGAGGTTTTTCAGCCTCTGGAGCCTGATATACAATTACAGGAGGAGGCCAATAAACCCCTCGGGCCTATAAAACTGTAACCAGATCATGCAGCACCAGTATCCAGTTACACAGCAACAGGATCAGTCTATTCAGCTACTTGAAGTCAGTCACAGAGGAAATGGAAGAGGCCGCAAAGTGACTGAACTATGGGGTATACTGGAATAAAACCAGGCTACACACCCCCTCAGACATGCCCTTCCATTCAGTAAGTCAGGGCTGATCTGCACTTGGCTGCAATTTCTCCTTTATGCCCAATTCTTTGTAGCCATCGACTCTCTGTCGGGTCAAAATCCACTGACACAAACTCGCACCCCCCAACATTTCAGTGATTTGGCCTCCCCTAACTGTCTGGTCCCAATCGTCATTTCCCTCTGAGAGAAGCAAACACTCCCCACACATATACCTTGGCCTATTGAAATGGATAGAAGGTATGAACACAGCGTAAAGTGACTGGCCCTGATATCATGGCGGTAATTGATTGAGCAAGATGTCAAGGAGACTGAACAAAATTTAACTTGATGGGAATCAGTTGTAAACTCCCCACTGGTTGAATCATTTAGAGCACGATGGGGCTGGTGGACATCAATCTTCCCAGTCCCTGGATATCTCTGTGGGTAGCTTCTTCGGCAAAAACATCTTCAGCTGCTTCATCAATGTATTTCCCTCTGTCATACGATCAGAGGTGGGGATGTTCTGTGAAGATTGTACAGTGTCAGAACAATGAGTCACCTCCTAAGCTACTAAAGTATCAAATCTAAAAAAACATTTAATGTAAAGGTAACATGAATCAAAAGCACTGCTGGACACTAAACATTCCCACGATTAAAAGAAAGAGGAACCCCTTCAGCAATTCTAGCTGGTTTCACAGTAATGTAAGAAAGCCATTCAGCCCATCAGACCTATTGGATGCCAATAGGTGCAATGTGTTCACTAACTCCTGCCTGTTACACAAGAAGACAATTTAAAATAAAAGCAGGAGTTGGAATCCAAAATACACACGCAGGAAGCTGGAAGAACAGAATAAGCAAGGCAGCATCAAGACTTTGAGAAGTGTACGCCTTGGATACAACCCTTCGTCAGGACTGTGGATGGGAGTAAGGGGTTATATCGATAAAGTGCGGGTGAGGGAGGAGGAGGCGGGGGCGAGGTATGGATAAGTGAACAGAGATAAAGGGTATCAGCGAGATGTTTATGGGAGGGTTGAATCCAGTTGGACAAAAGGTTGCTCAGAGGAATGGAAGGGAGAGGAGGGCAAGGGAAGGGAGTCGGGGAATTGGAAGGGAGGTTATTTGAAATTGGAGAATTCAATGTTGAGTCTCCGGGGAAGGCTGCACAGGTGACAGATGAGATCTTGTTCCTTCAAATTATGCTTTGGTTCCTTATGGCAATGGAGGAGGCCAAGGATGGCCATGTTGGAAACGGATTGGGAAAGAGAATTGAAATACGAACTGACTGGGAGGTCTTCCATTCCACCTAACGACTCGACCTTTCAGCTCCCAACCGAATTCATCCCTCCCATTACCCAACCATGTTGCACCCACCACTTGTGTCCACATATCCATAACTCACCATTCCCCGATCTCCCCACCCCAACCACCCCCTTCCCTCTTTATCTGAAGCTCCCCCTACCCCTCAACCTAGTTCTGAAGAACGGTTACATCTGAAATATTTTCTTTCCTAGCTCTTGATGCTGCCTGGCTTGTTGTGTTCTTCGAACCTTCTGTTTGTCTCCTATAACTCAGGAAGATAGAGTTTAGTCAGCACAACACGCTGGTAGGCAGGAACCATGGATTTCCGACTGAAATCCTTGAACCTCTGCCCTCGGGCCAGGATGAAGACATTCAGTTCCTCGAGACACTGGCACATAAACAGAAGAGGCCATTCAGCCCGTCTAATCTGTTACACTTAAATAGGAGGATGTCACTGTTGCTGCAACACGACAAACCAATGAGGCATAGATTGCAGAGACAGGCTGCTCCATGTTGTTCCTCCTGGTTCCATTGCTAATGGTACACACGTGTTATATTAACGTACTTTACTGATCATGAGGAGGGAAAGTGATTGGCTTGTGCCAAGTCCCAAGGAGGCATCTTCCATCTCCGAAATGTTATGAACTAGGCTAGACTATACAAAACACTTTTAAGCAGGCAGCCCAGCGCATAGCTTTGCAATTTGTTTCGGTAAGTGTACAATGAAAATTACCCAGAGTAATTTAGCTAGGTCGACTACTAGGTTTTAAAACAGACCAAAACTTACACAATGAAACATAAAGAACAGAATAAAGAATCACGACAGAATTCAACCTATTCAGCTACACATAATTATGTTGTTCCGAATATATACAACTGTCCCAATAAGCTCCCAATAAACACCAGTATAAATGTAACACAAACTTCCAGGTTGAAGTTGAAGGTCAGAAGAGAGAGAGAGAGTTTCCACACGGCACCCATTTGAACTTCCCAGTTCAAGACTCAACTGAAAACTGCTCAGTTCAGCTGGTTCAGCTAAAATAGCTCACCACTCTCCGTTCATTATACTGGTCACTTATAAAGCATGACCACTTTTGTTTTGTATCCCATGGGGCCATTGGTCCATGTCCAATAGCGAGACACAGGAACGTGACTTGGGCTTTCTCAAATTCCCTTTTAGCTATGTTTACCACCAAGCTTTCCCTCTGAAGTCAATCAAAAAAGTCTGATAAATGCTGTAAATGTGCCTTTCATGACTGACTAAACACCACATAATTGGGTAATCTGGCAATGACCTGTTATCAGCCTCTGAAATGTGGTTGGATCGTTTCTCATACCAAATGCCACGATTTTGAACTGATATAGTCCATTTGGAGTTACAAAAGCCAAAATTGCCTTTGCTTTTTCTGACAGAGGTCCTTGCCAGTAGCCTCTGAGCAAATCCAACTTAGAAATGTAAGTAGCATCTCCCACTTTTTCGACACAGTTCTCCAAACCTGGAATTGGATATGCATTAGTCTTTGTAACGGCGTTGACATTGTGGTAGTCCGCACATGACCGTTGGGGGCAATCTGGCTTTGGTACCATGACTATACGTGAGGTCCAGTCACTGTAACTCCCATCAATTATGCCATCTTGAGCATGCGCTCTACTCCTTGTGTACCTGTGCCAATTTTGGAGGTTCATGCCTAAAAGGATGTTGCTTAATCAGAACAGCATCTCCTGTGTCCAAATCACGCACAATTATGTTCGTACTTCTTAGTTTATTTCCGCATATCTCTCCACGAGATAGTAATAACTCTTTCAGGTCGCTTTGCTTTTCTTGTGGAAGGTAACTCAATCAGTTAGCACAACTTTTGACAACTTTCTCATTGTTCAATTTGATTTGTGGAATGTCCAAATCAGAATCCTCTGAACTTGGTTCTTCCTTCTGTGCTGTCATCGTTAATAACTTCTCTTGCTTTCCTTCCCTATCAAAATACCTTTTGAGGATATTCACATGACACACTCTGTAAGATTTCTTCCTGTCTGTAGCCCGTATCGAAGAGTTCACCTCTTTCAATTTCTTCCCAATTTGATAAGGTACATTGAAACTTGCTTTTCAAGTCTCAACTGTTACTGGAAGTAATACCAATACTTTACTCCCAATTGCAAAATTGCCAATTTATGATTTCTGATCCACTTCCTGTTTCATTGTATGCTGCAATACTTTTAAATGCTGTCTACCCAACTCTCCAGCTCTATTTAATCGTTCCCTAAAATTTGACACATCATCCAAATGGGTGGTGTCTGAATTCTGACTTATTAATTTCTTTGTTAATTGTCCTTTTACTTTATGCCCACAAATTAATTTAAATAGACTGAATTTGGTCAATTCATGCTGTCCATCTGTGATCACAAATAGTTCAAAAAAAGTTTCCTTATCGCAATCATCTGGATAATCCTGACCATAAAACCTCAACATGGTCTTCAGTGTCTGATGCCATCTCTCTCATGCCCCCTGTGATTCCGAATAGTACGCAATAGATTTGAATTGCTTTATTACCAAGTTATCCATCATATCCTTGAATAATTCGGATGTGAGGTTTGATCTGTCTGGAGCTCTACTGGTAGTCCGTACCTCTTTTAGCTGTGATGCTGCATAATAGGTCTGGCCCTGGAAATCTAGTCGACACATCCATTATTATTAATAAATAGTTATTCCCACTTTTTGTTTGAGATAGGGGACCTACACAATCTATCAAGACACTTGTGAAAGGTTCCTCAAATGCTGGAATAGGTATTAAAGTTGCAGGTTTTATTACTGCCTGTGTGACATGTTTGAGACGTCTGGCAAAATTCAACGACATCTTTGTGCTGTCCAGGCCAGTGAAAATATCTTTGAATTCCAGCCTGTAAAATCCTCATCACAAAATGATCTCCAAATGGTAGCTCTTGTGCCACTCACAGTACCTCCTTTCTATACCCAACAGGAAAAATAATTTGAAGAATTTCTGTCCATGCCTGATCTGCTTCAATGTGCGCTGATCTCCATATCCATATTAAGACATCATTTGTTAAGTAATAACATACAGGAATACATTCATTCTCTATCTTGCTAAATGGTTTTTGATATGAATTTTGTAACTCCTCATCTTTCTGCTGCAATTCAATAACCTTAGCAGAGCTAAAAATACTTTCATGTTTCCATACTTGCTCCTTCCCTGTTGCATTTATCTGGTCAAAAAGAAACTTTCGGATAACTCTACGTCAGTCTCCTTATCTGTGCCTTTACCCTGCTTCAACCTGTGCATTTGTGATCTTCTGATCACGCAATCAGGGATAATTCCTGGATGAACATTCTCCAGGTCTTCAGCTGTCTGCATCTCCACTGGTTTTTCAACTAGAGTAGGCAGCACGCCTACCGGTGAATCTGCTACATTATTTGCAAGGACAAATTTTATTCCTGGAGTTGAGAGTTAGGGGTCCAGTACACCTACCACACATTCTACACTCTTCTCTGGACTCCATCACCTCACTTTACATAACTGAACACTTTTTGCATGTTCCCAGCACATTTTCTGGCAATAGTCTCTCAAGAGTGCATAAAGCCTCACGCCTCAGCATTACAGACTGAAAATATCCTGTGTCAATTAATATTGGATCCTCCTTACCAATTACTCCTGGCCTATGTGAATAAACTTTACCCTTACATATAGAATTTTTTAACGCTGATTTAGCACGTCCACTGATCATCTTGTACACTCTGAGGCAGTTGCCTAACTCCCCCTATGCTTTTTGTTACTAGTTCAACGAAACGTCCAGGCTTGTCTGGTTATCCTTCATTTGGTTTTCTCCCAGCCCACCAACACTGTGATATTGTGTGGCTCACTTTACTACAATGAAAACACCATAGTATTTTAACTTCTTTGTCCCCCTCAAGTCTTTTTTTTATCACCATGGTAAATTATCCTTACGTTCTACACTGTGATCTACCTTTCCCTTCGCACGAGGATATCTCTTTGCTCCAAGTTCTGTCCCTCAAAGACCAGAACTGGTTCTGCAAAGCAAACCAACTATATGGACCAGTTCATAATCATCAACCATTTCAGCAGCTAACCTTGCTGCTTGCACTCTCTGCTCTTCCACCTGAGTGTGCACTACTTCAGGTAGTGAATTTTTGAAATCCTCCAAATACTAACCTCTCTAGGGGCATTATAGCTTGGCCTGAATTTTAAAGCTCTTATCCAACGATCGAAATTAGTCTGTTTGATCCTTACAAACTCAGTGTAGGTTTGACCAGGATCCTCATTAGATTCCTGAAAGGTTACCTGTGCAGAGATTTTTTTTAACCTCCTCATACTCCCTAGATACCTCCTCTGATAGGAATGTGAATACCTCACCAGTCCTACCTACAAGTTTCGTTTGGATCAACAAAACCCACATTGCCTCTGGCCACTGCATTTGTTTAGCTAACGTTTCAAATGAGATGAAAAGGGTATCACATTCTTCTCATCAAATTGAGGCAATGTCTGAACATACACAAACAAATTCTCACTAGGCTTCTGACTACCAGGGCCTTGCTCATCCTCACTCTCTTCCTTACTAAGCCGACTCTCAGCCGTTATCTCCAGCCTTTTACACTGACTTCCCTTTTTAAGTGTCAGTTTTTGCTCTTCAAATGCTCTCCCTTTCTCTCTCCCCTGCTGCTTTCTCTTTTGTCATTCTTTCTTTTTACTCTCTGTTCTGCTGCTCTCTCTTTCCCCCTCTTCTGCATTTTATCGAAACTCAAGTGTTTCATTTTGGCTGCCATTTCCTTACGTCTCGCCGCTAACTCAAGATTAGATTACTTACAGTATGGAAACAGGCCCTTCGGCCCAACAAGTCCACACCGACCCGCCGAAGCGCAACCCACCCATACCCCTACATTTACCCCTTACCTAACACTACAGGCAATTTAGCATGGCCAATTCACCTGACCCGCACATCTTTGTGACTGTGGGAGGAAACCGGAGCACCCGGAGGAAACCCACGCAGACACGGGGAGAATGTGCAAACTCCACACAGTCAGTCGCCTGAGGCGGGAATTGAACCCAGGTCCCTGGCGCTGTGGGGCAGCAGTGCTAACCACTGTGCCACCGTGCCGCCCAATGTTTCATTTGCAACTGAATTCTTGCCATCTCTATAGATTCTGCTGATTTCTCCAGAATGTTTAATTGACGAGCTACTGCTGTAATTACCTCTCCTTTCCTCACAGAAGTGGTCAGTTCCAATTCCAGCTTCTCTGCTAATTCTTGGAAATTAGTCATCTTTCGTAAAATATCCAAAGTCACTGCGTGCACAACCAGGAAACTTTTGGCGAATTAAATAGCCATTACTATTCGAAGCTTTGTCATTCCAATCAAACGAATACCTGAACTAAAGACACTAGCACCACCCATTCGCTGTTAAAAATCCAGCAATGAGCCCCCAGTCTGTTATGGATGAGGCTAGCCTACTCAAAACATTTTTAAGCAAGCAGCCCAGAGCAGAACTTTGCAGTTTGTTTTGGTAATTATCCAATGAAAATTATCCAGAGTAATTTGGCTAGGGTGACTACTAGATTTTAAATCAGACAAAAACGTTATTCACAAAATTACACAATGAAATACAAAGAACAGAATAAAGAACCCGTACAGAATTCAACCTATCCAGCTAGACTTAATTGTGCTATTCCAAATACACACAATAGTCCCAATAATCAAACACCCTTGTAAAAACGTTACAATGGAGCACATGCTTCCAGGTTGAAGCTGAAGGGCAGAAAGGAGAGAGAGTTTCCACACAGCTCCCAGTTGAACTTCCCAGTTCAAGACTCAAATGAAAACTGCTCAGCTCAGCTCAACTCACCTAGCTCAGCTAAAAGAGCTGACCACTCCCCGTTCATTATACAGGTCACTTCGAAAGCATGACCACTTTGGCCTGTAGTTCATCCGATTACATATAAATAGAAGGCCTCTGAAAATCCCTTTCTTGTCTGTACCAAACCAGACTGATCGTAGCCTGGCCAAGTTTTATTGACCCTCTGAAAAACATCAAGGAGAGTGGCTACTTGAGCCAATGAACAATTTTTAGCAAAAAAGAAGGATTGATTTGTGACAGAGAAGACAGGCTAGTGTTCTGTATGGATGTCAGAAGCTGGTGGGAATGGTTCATACTATCAGTGTGGCTAATGACAGATTTGTCAACAACATGACGTTCAATGCAGGGTCACACACCAACTGTACATCCAGACGGTGAGAGTTCATTCAGAACCTGGAGCTCTCTCTAAACCAACATTGGGGCTCCATAGAGCTCTGTAAATTATCATACAGTCATAGAATCCTATAGCACAGAGACAGGCCATTAGCACAAACTGGTTCATGCTGATCAAAATGTCCATCCATGCTAACCCCATTTCCCTGCGCTAAGTCCATATCATTCTAAACCTTTCCTATCTATAAATTTGCCCAAATGTGAAGACACGTATCATGGAAAACATGTTATATCTATTGCTATCCGTGTTTTGTTTTGGAAATAATGAGTGGTGATTGATAACACTCCAGTGTTAATGCAATCGCATGTTATTCTTTTTGTAGCGTTAAAAAATAAACACTCATTTCCTTCACACTCTCCTCATGGTACCATCACTGCAGGGAATTGTCTGGTGAAACTCCATTACACCGTTTCTCTGTAGCTAGGAGATCATTGATTATAAATGAAAGAAAGTACTGTCTCAAGTACACTCCACAACGGCAGGACGGTGTCTTCACTCGTATATTTTAATCATTTTGTAATGAACGATACAACTCATTATTGTGCTGATTACTTGCTGAGTCATAGAGTTATAGAGATGCAGAACATGGAAACAGATCCTTCGGACCGACCCGTCCATGCCGAGCAGATATCCCAATCCAATCTAGTCCCACCTGCCAGTACCCGACTGCTCTGTATGAATCCTGTTAGTGCTTCATGATCAAGGACATCCAGCTCCTTTTCACCAAGAGCACTTCCCATCATCTCGCCTTCTCATAAATACAAAATGAGAAGGATTGCATTTTTTGCCAATCATTTATTTGCCTTATGAAGCAAAGTCACACCAACAACAACATCACTGTTGCCATTGGAGTTGATTGGAGATACTGAGGAGGCGATGATCCAGCTGTATTATCTCTGAATATGAAACCAGGGATCATATAATGACCCAGACACCGGAACCATATCCCACAACGGCAAATGTTGGAAATTGAATTCAATAAAATATCAGGAATTAAAAATCAAATGAAACAATGAAACCATTGTTGATTGTCCTACCGAGCACCCTCATGCCCTTCAGGAAAGGAAATCTACCTTCTTCACCTGGTCGGGCTTACATGTAACTCCAGACCCACAGCAATGTGGTTAACTCTCTGTTGCTGTTTGAAATGGCCAAGCCAGCCACTCAGTTATATCACTCACTTCAAAACCTCAAAGAAATGAAATCGCATGGACCTCAGCACTGACTACTTACAGCCCACAGACTGCAGTGGGTCAGGAAGGCAGCTCACCAACACCTTCTCAAGTACAATGAGGGAATGGAATTAAATACAGGTCCAGTATCCCATTAATACATAAAAGATGATGATCACACTCAGGGAAGAGAGAACACAGACATAAATAACGTTAAACAGGGACATATACCTTACATGGTCATGATTATCAATAATATGGGAACAGGAGAAACATAAGTAAGATTTAATTTCATGTTTTATTTACATCCCAGCTGAGCATCAGCAATCTGTTTGTTTGCTTCGTTCTCTCTATCTCTCTCTTTTTCCATCTATTCAACTCAGTCATTCTCCCTTTCATAATAGATGTCGGTGTCACCAACATCAAACACGTTATTTCCCAACTGTGTTCAGTTCTGATGTATGGTCATTAGAATCGAATTGCCAATTCTATTTTTCTTTCGAACCGAGGGGGCTGCCAAATCTGCTCAGTTTGTCTGGCACTTTCTCGTTCTTTATTGTTTCTGATCTGTTGTACGATTCTTTACTTTATCTAACCTTTAATTTTGTTATTACTTGGAATGTCTGCATCACTGACAGGGGCAGCATTTTTTGACCTAACCAAATGTCATTTACTGCGAGGTCAGTCTTTCAGGCAGTACAGAACCAAGCACATTGCTGTGGGACTCACATCAATCTTAAGCCAGACCAGATAGTAACGCAAGATCTATTCACCAAAGGACATCAGTGAAATCGATAAATGTATAGACAAAATGCTGGAGATGTTATGATTGTTATTCGTAAAACTTGCTTTTATTTCCAATTCCTGTCTTTTGTATTTACTTTCTGTCATCGTCTGTGGTAGAATGTGGAATAGTACATTTCTGTGTAATAACCTGTGCATCTGAATTACATTTCTTCCGACATTACTGCTCTGAGAGAGTGTTCCTGTCATTAAGTTATTTTAGAGACAGGAACAAAGTTGTGATCGAAATATTTGCAACTGAAAGAGTGCTTAAAGGAGAGGTGTAATCATAATGTCTGAATTTTACCAAAGTATAGATCATGATTTATTAAGCGTCAGCATTGAAGTCAAGATGGTGACTGGGCATATAATCGAGCTGGCAGTGGATAGGTTTTGTGATGGACAGAATACTGAGACATAAATGAATTTTATTTATTTAAATTCGGTATTGTGAACATTCTCGTTCTCAGATGTTTGTGAGGGTGGGTGTGTGGGCGGTTCTGAAATTTGTGGGTAATTAATCTAATTTGCATTTGAAACTGAAGACAATAGATTCTGTCTTTGTCAAATATCGATAACAGAAATAGTAACGAAGTTCACCATGGTTGAAGAGATTAATAAATGGATAGAGATGAAGAAACTTACCAGGAACACCAACAATAGCGAGGATAGGATAGTAACCCGCCTGGATAATCATCAGTGCACCATATATCCGATATGGTAATGGAAGCCAAGACGCGGAAAAAAAGAAAAGACCCCAGGATAAACTCCTGTCCATTGTTGCAGCATTCCAGTCTAATGTTCTCAGATTCTGATCCATTAATGGATCATTCCAGACTATTCTCAGATGTTGAAATCTCCTTTTTCTGTCTCTGCAGTTGCTGATCCCTTTGAGCGTTGGAGTTAATGCATCTGCTGCTACAATGCCATAAACCATTGCAAGAGGCCCCTTACTAATAGGAGCCGGAAAACATCCAGTGACACAACTAGGATGCATGGAGACTTGCATCAATCACAGTCACTGAACAAACAGCTCCATTTAACCCCTTTCAGTATGGTTCCTTCAGTTCACAAAAACTACTGGACTGGATTGAATGTTGGCACTGCCAGCTATTGACCACATTTCCCATCACCCATGGCTCTCGTGAAGTTAGGAGTGAGGGAGAATGATGCATGTTTCCTTATTGCAGGCTAGATGATTCTGCTGCGTTGTCCATTTGCAATACTGTAACCGGCTGAACCTCGCACCACCACCACCCTCAAAATCCACAATCGGCATGCTGTTACCGTGCAGATCTCTCCTCGACTGGAACACGCACCAGACAATATGTTTACAGTGGATATATGTGCACTCCAATACGTAGGAAATGTGAATTTGCCTGGGCATTCCTTTAATTAAACTAATAAGGCAATTTTGTATCTTCAACTCTCAATGTGCTTCAGCATTTTTTAAAATATAAACTCATAACCACCTTAACACACTTTATTAAGCACAAGTTTCTGAATTTCTCCTCATGGTAGCATCAGGCCAGGATTTAGTCTGGTGATACCCCTTTGGACTGAATCGCTGATAAGATCATTATTTATAAAGCTGTATAGAATACACCTCACAGTATCTCAACAAAACACTATCATTGGGAAAGGTACATTTACTCCCAATACTTTAATCATTTTGCATGAAGAGCCACATATCATTTATTTCCTGCTACGTAAACATTCTGTTTATGATTTATGACCAAGCACATCCAGGTCTGTTTCAACAACCGCACTTCCCAGCCTCTCACTATTTAATGAACATAAATGTGAATTGTGATATTTGTTGTTCATATCTGAAATATTTTATTTCTTGTGAAGAGCTATTGCCCAAACACTGATCCTTCTGATAACCCAAAGCCTTCACTCCAGATAATTATACTACTCTCTTCATTCTCTCGATTATCCAACTTTTACTACATTCGGTATATTCCACACCTACCTACCCATGGACTCTAACATTCCCCACTCACCCCTATTCAAACATGTCAAACGTCTGCTGAAAATTCAAATACTTCATCCCCACTGGTTCACAAATGTCGATATCACAACGGACAACCTCCACAAAATCCAGCAGGTTCATCAAAGATCAAGATCATTTCCCCTTCTAGATTGACTCCACCAAAACATGTCATTATTTTCCAAGTATCTTGTTGTCACATTCCTCACAAAAGTTTCCAATGTTTTTCTCACAGCTTACATCAAGCTAGCACTGCTTAGTTTGCTGCTTGCTCTCTCTGTCCTGTTTTAAATATTTTGGTTTACAATGATTTGGAGATACCGGTGTTGGACTGGGGTGTATAAAGTTAAAAATCATACAACACCAAGTTATAGTCCAACAGGTTTAATTGGAAGCACACTAGCTTTCGGAGTGACGCTCCTTCATCAGGTGATAGTGGAGGGCTCGATTGTAACACAGAATTTATAGCAAAAATTTACAGTGTGATGTAACTGAAATTATACATTGGAAATTTGATTCTCTGTTAAGCCTTTTATCTATTATAATACAGTGATAGTTTCACTTTTTTCATGCGTAAATCATAAAACCTTTTTTTAAAGTTGCATTCTCAGGTTAGCTGTTAACAATGGTGATAGCGAGACAATATGTTGAAGGTGTTGTAGGGTTACATTTTACATTGCTCAAAAACTGCATGCATTCATGTAGAACTCTAAGCTTAAAAACTGCACGAATTTATATAAAACTCCGCTATCACACGTTTTAGATGAGAATGCAAAGGCATAGACAGAGAACACAGGGGGCCAACATGTGTTGCTTCAACATATTGTCGAGTTATCACCATCGTTAGCAGCTAATCCGGGAGTACAACTTTTAAAAAAAGGTGTTGTGATGTACACATGAATGAATTGAAACTATCACTGTATACTATCAGATGAAAGGTTAAACAGAAAATCAGTTTTTCAATGTATAATTTCAGTAACATCATACTGTAAATTTTTGCTGTTCATTCTGTGTTACGATCGAGCCCTCCACTGTCACCTGATGAAGGAGCGACGCTCCGAAAGCTAGTGTGCTTCCAATTAAACCTGTTGGACTATAACCTGGTGTTGTGTGATTTTTAACTAGGTTTACAATAGTTGCTTTCCAGTGTGGAGGATCCTTTCCAGAATCTAACCAACTTCGAAGAATGATCAGGAACTCTTTCACTAGCTCTACTTCCACCTCCTCAATACTCAGGGATGTAGCTCATCAGATACAGCATAATGCCAACCTAAAATTCAATGAGATTTTGAAAGACATACCTCTTATTCATTCTAAATTCTTGCTGTTCCTCATTTTCACCAGTCACTCTGTACCCTTGTATTTCTGGAAGTTTCTTACTGTATCTTCCTAGGGAGATGGACACAAGCGATGGATTCTGTCAGCCAGTGAATATATCGGAGGACTACACGCCGGTGGTGATGGATATGTTATTCATTCCTGCCTGGAATGTTCCAGAATTAATTCAGTTGAATTCGTGGTGAGCATCAGCACAGTCCTGTCACTGGTGTGAGGCTACACAGTATTCTGAAGGAGCAGACTGGTTTCATACCTGACACATATTCCAGCTTAGACAAATGTCCCAGGAAATCCCAGGAAAGATAGTGCACTGTCCTGCACCACCCTATTGATAGAGCTTCCCTTCTGTGGAGCCCCATCTCCATTTGTTTACCACGGACCCAGACACTTTGTAAATGCAGCGTATAGAGTGGGGTCACCAGACCCAGCAGCTGACAATGCAAACCCGAGATAAGCATCCACAGAAACTCCACTGATTTTTCAATGACAGGAACAAGTCAATTCCCCACACGGAATGTGCATGCGCTCAGTATTGAAAACTATTTCTACTCCTGAGTTTCTCTTCCTGGCTGAGAAAGCCGTTGCATCTCTGCACACTCCCACACTAACAGTTTCTCTCTCCAAAGAAGCAGTTGACAATGTAACGTTACCTTTCTCTATATCTCAGCAACTACAAGGGCAGCACCAGTATTGCTAATGGATTTGATCATCACACTCAGAGAAGAGAGATAGAGGAGAACAAACTCACTTTAAACAGGGACAAATCTAAATGGACGCGATATTCAGGAATATGGGAAAACGGGGAAATGTGAGAATAACTTGCCATTTTGTTTTACTTTCAGTTCATCATCAGCAATCCCTTTGCTCACTTTTTATTGCTTTTCCTCTCTTTTTCTGGCCATTTCTCCATCCATTCAGTTTAAACCTCGCCTCCACCTCTTTCTCCAACCCAACCATCCATGATACCGGATAAATAATACGATTGCCCAATTTGCTTTCAGTTGTGGACTCAAACCGTTATCTGCATTTCTCCTGATAGAGGCTGCCAGACCTGATAGATTCTCCAACACTTTCAGACGCTGGAGAATTTTATCTTCGATCTCTAACACTCACCGTTCCTTGGTTTATTTCACCTTTCATGCTGTTGTTTCTCGGGATGCCAGCATCACGGGCAAGGGCAGCATTTGTTGTCCATCACTAATTTTCCTTGACTACGCGGCCATTTATCAAGACAAAATGGAACCCACAATGTTGTTGTGGGTCTGAAGTCACACTGAGGTCAGACTGGGTAATAATGTTAAGTTTCTTTAGCAAAGACTATCAGTGAAATAATGAAAATAAATCTTAACGGTTTCTGGTTTCCATGAGTGAAATTAGGTTTCATTCCAATTTTTGTCATTCGAATTTAAGCTCTATCATCGGCTGTGGTAGGATTTTAAACACTGTCTTGGAGTCACAGCCCGTGCCTCTGAATTACCCGTCTAGTTACATGATCACTCTGATACAGAGTCCTTATTGCCTAGCCCGTATTCCTTAGTTCCTGCCAGAGAGAGATGGCGGGGAAATCAGTTTAACTACCAACAATCAAAAGGATTTTGGGTAAAAAAAATGCGAAAGAGAGATTGAGAGACAATTTCATGTATGATCACAGGTTTCAGAATGCTGAAATGAAGACATTTCGACAGCATCCTGCAACATGAGCCAGTATTCCTGGGAATGATAGGTGAAGGGGATAGTGACGTCAATAAAGATGAGGGAGAGTTTTAGGTGAACATTTGTTTTGCAACTTTGTAACTGAGTGAAGGGTCAGCAGAGACTTCGACTCATTGGGCTGAATCTAAAAATAGATTGTCTCAGTGACATTTTTATTGAGTGTGACAGCGGGATTGTCTGTACCAGACTGGACTAGTTTCATGGTGCTATCTTATCAAACTCAGTTCATTAACTACCCACTCAATCTCATTGTGTTCCTCGCATTCAATGCCACCCCAATTCTACAACCCAACATGGCTGGAGTGACTCATCATCACACTGATGTCCCTGGCAATTCTGTGATCACTGACACGGGTATCATCTTTCAAAGGCCATTGGGCACACTGATGAACTTCCACAGTTTGAAGCCACCCTGCACAGTTGACCCCGAGCATTAGATTAGGGGAACTATCACCACGATTTTTCAACAGGAGCAGAGAGGTCCTAGTGGATGGGCTAGTTTGGGGTGGTCCATTCTCTTCCCAGTGGAGGCCTCATCACCAGCCGCACCGAGCATGGTCTGAGCTCCCCACCCAGTTCTGTGCAGTATCTGCTCTGTCTCTCTCTCTCTCTCTCTCTCACACACACACACACACACACACACACACACACACACACACACACACACACACACACACACACACACACACACACACTTTGAGTGTGGAAAATTCCAGATAGTGTTCCAAAGAATTCCCATTTTCAGGTACAGGAAGTTCCTGTCATTCAACCCCCTGGATTCCTGCAAAAATATGCACTTATTTTATATCCAATCACAATTAGTAATTCTGGCTATTTCACTTTGTCTCACTTTATTGTATTCAGCCAAACACTGCTTCTAAACACTTGTCCTGTTATGAAATACAATTTTGAGCAGAGAACCTTTTTATCCTCCGCTGTTATCTTGACTGTTATCTGAATTGTACCATTTTCCTTGTTATGAACGTTTCGCTTGCCCTTTGCCTGTGCCTGTTTCTGTCTGGAACAGTTACACTGTCTCCCACTCAGTTGGCTGGGCGGCTGGTTTGTGATACAGAGGGAGGCCAACAGCGCAGGTTCAATTCCTCACACTGACAGGGGTTACCATGAAGGGGACGCTCTCTCAACAAAGGGACATCGAGCATGGTCAATCCACTCTAAGCTGCACATCTCTGTACTCTGGGAGGAAACTGGAACATTGGGAATGAACCCACACAGATACGTGCAGAATGTTCAAACTCACCTGAGGTTGGAATTGAACCCAGCTCCATGGTGATGAGCGGCCGTAGTGAGAACTACATATCCATCATACTCCTCAGTTGATTCTGTTAATTAGTTGTAGCTGACTGAAGAAGTCCAACTGGCTTGTTCTGATAATTGAACCTGACCCAGTTTTAGACCTTTACCATTGGCCATATCGCCAACCTGGTTACATTTAAAATTTGTTGTGAGCAGTGGAGGAGCGGGACTACAAAAGGAAACAGTGACACCCTCCAACCTCAGTCAGAACCGGATTGAGGAGAAATTCACAAAGTGGGAATTTGTTCAAGTGGGAATTCTCTCACCCAGATGATTTGGAGGGCTGAATCTTTATATTATATCGAGGCTGACTTTGTCTGATTTCCCATAGACAGGTGAAGCAGGGATCATTGTGAAATCAGAGAAAAGTGCAGCTGGGAACACAATGAGATGAACCATGACCTTATTGACTGGTGGAATAATGTCAAAGTGCCGAATGGCCCAGACGTGTCCATTAGCCCTATGTTCTGATGTTCCATTCAGCCCTTCGGTCCTGCTGTGCAGGAGCAGATTGAGGCCACTCCGATGGTTTTGGTGTAGTTTGGCAAATGTATTGGAAAATCCAAGCTGGGTCAGGCAGTGACCCCCTTCCCCCAATCCCTCTTTTCAGGCTTCTTCTCTCAGTCACTTCTGCTCCTGATGTAGGTCATATTACAGGCCCAGATTCGCTTTGAGTACTGCCCCCATTACCCACACAAGGTCATTTCAGACAAATCCTCTGCTGTGTCTGAATGCAAAATTTTACATCATGACTTCCAGGAAAATAATCAATTATTTTCCAAAAACATAAATAAGAACTTAAGTAATTGGAAGCTGCTCTGTCATTCAATACGAACGTGCCTGATCTACTCCGCGGCTCCACTCCACTTTCCTGCTAACCCATTGCATCCCTCGACTCGCTGAAATGTCACAAATAAGTACACCCATCTGTAAATACAATCAGTGAGCCAACCTCCACAACTCTCGGGGTTAGGAAATTCCAGCCATTCACTACCTTCTGAAAGATGATATTTCTTTACATCTCAGTTTGAAGTCGATATTCCTTATTCTGTATCTACATCCCTGACTTCTAGAATCTGCCCTGGTGTGGAATCACATTCTCAACACCGACCTTGTCAAGCCCCCTCTGTATCTTGTCCGTTTCAGTAATGGCACCCTCATTCATTAAAACCACAATGAATAATTCAATCCTTTCATTCCAGAAACCAGTCTAATGAACCAATATTTCTGCATAAATATGCTGACGTTACGTTTCAGACACAGAAACAAGCCACTCCATTGTACTGCTCCTTTTTTGGGAGTCCTCTTCATTTAATAACAACCGGCCTTTTGGTTGTCAGTGTCATCCTCAAACTCGGATGTATATTGCCCTCGGCTCCCACCGTCAGGAGCTGAGTGCAGCTCTTGTAAGCAGCTCTTGCCATTGGACTGATATTTGTGGTACTCCAGTAGATTCATTTTTTCATAAAGATCGATGAATCCTGACTCTCTGATTTCTAAATGTTTACCAAGTGTCATCCCATGTTAATGCATTATCTATCATACTATGAGATTCTGTCATGTGTAAGAACCTATATTTTGTGATACCTTTTGGAAAATCTCTGGAAAGCCTCGTGTCTACCAGTCTCCCTTTATCAAGGCCACTTGTTACATTCTCAGGGATCTCCAGAAAAACTTTGCATGATTTTACAGGTAAAGTGTAGTTCGCCTTTAACAAGACCATGCTGACTCTGTGTGATGCTTTTCTAAATGCTCTGCAGTCCCTTTATTAATAACAGACTCTCACAGAATCATGGTTAGGCTAAGTGGTTCCTGCTTTCAGACTCACCCGTTTCTTGAAAACAGGCGCTACATTGGCGGTTCTCCAGTTTCACTGGAACACTCCTTTAATCCAGAGAGTTACGGAGTATTTCTCACAGAGCCACCAGCCACTCGGTGACCACTTCTTTTAAAACCAGCTATGAATTTTGATGACCTGTTTACCCTTGGTCTAATCTGTTTGAGTATTGCCTTGTTCCTTCTGTTAGAAACAGTTCTAGATCTTCCCTCCGATTACCATTTTGTTTATACCATTGAAATATTTACAGCACCTTCCCCTGTGAGGAACGATGTAAAATACTGGTGTAAATTATCTGTCTGTTCCCTGTATCCAGTTCCCCAGTCACACCCTCCAAATATCCTCAATATACTTTCCTGACTTCCTTTTTACCAAAGATCACACACACCTCTTTAACTCTTTTTACATACATGGAAAACTTCGTGCTGCTTGTTTTTATATTTCTTGCCAAATTACCTACATCACATCTTTTCTTCCCTTTCCTTCGCTTTCTATATTCACGTACAAACACAGTCTTTGGTCCAACTTGTCCATGCCGGCCAGGTTTTCCAAATTAAACTCTTCCCATCTTTTTGCATTTGGCCCATATACCTCTAAACGGTCTTCATTCACATGTTTGTCCAAATGTCTTTTAAATGTTGGAGCTGTACCTGCATCTGCCAGTCTTCCTCTGGCAGCTCATTCCATAAACACATCACCCTCTGTGTGAAAAAAAGAAGTTCCCTCTTCCTCCCTTTTAAATCTTCCCTCTTCCATCATAAACCAATGGCTCTATGATTTAATTTTCCTACCCTGTGGAAAAGACCTCGGCTTTTCACCCTGATTCTGTAAATTACTATAATGTTACCCCTCAAGTTCCTACACTTCATTTGAGACTAACATCAAGAACAAACATTTAAAGATAAGCACTGCAAGTTTGAAACAATGTTAAAAGTGACAGGTAAACAACACTCAGCCCAAACTTCACACTGTTATTGGTTTTCTTCTTTACGTTACAATACTAAGGCAGCATGAAAATCTTACTCGTGCCAATGAGCCGAATTCCTTTTTCTGACAGTGATGATCTCTACAGTGAAAATGTATCTCTGGCCAGATCTATATAATACCACATGTTCAACATTCTCCCTCCTGGCATCCGTATGACCTTATTTGGGTGTGTCTCCTTTATCTTGCATTCAAAAGAGAGAACCCCTTTCTCCCATTCACGTCTTAATTTAAACTCATTTGACACCATCTTCTCGTTCACCACGTTAAAAGTCTGTTTATCTGTTGGCACAACCTCTTTTCCCTGTCACATACCCCCACCTCTGTCAAGGAACTAAAATGCCCACTTTGCAATCCTTTTCAGTTCTGAAGAAGTGTCACACTGGACTTGAAACGCTAACTCTGTTTCTCTGTCTCTGCAGATGCTGCCAGACCTGCTAAGTTTCTCCAGAAATGAATATGCACAGCACAAATTTTCAATTAAGCAAACAACTATAAATACTAGAAATAAAAATGCACAAATTGCTGTAGAAACTGAGAGCTTTGTCGAAGAGTCACTGGACTCGAAAGATGAACTCAGCTTTCATTTCACAAGATGCATCCAGAACTGCTTAGTTTCTTCAGCAATTTCTGTTTCTGAACATTTTCCAAAGATGTGTGTTAAATCGGCTCAAAAGCCCTGTCCAACACAGAGCGCTGTACATTTGGAAGTGAACAAAAACGCAAAGTGCACAAGTTCATTGGCTCTGAAACGACATAAGGCTGGCATCACTGACACGGCAGAGGTCTTAGTCATGGTCAGGGAGAAAAACAGCGGAAAAAATATTCATTTCAAACACAGAAGTTATTATGACTGGACAGACAATGATTCTATTAATATGTTAAAGTATCTGTGTAATGTCTCAAATTAGAGGCATGACATCAGGGAGAGACCCTCAGCACAATGAGATTATGAAACTGGATGTGTTTGCACATCAGAAACCAGGTAGGGTCACTGAGTACAGGGCTGATAGATGAACGGGTCCAAGTGTGAATTGTTTGGGTGGGAAAGTCAGGAAAACAGATTTGCAGATATTGCAGCTCACGCTTGATATCATGTGATGCTGTAGATCACAGCATCAGCCACAGCAGAATTGCATTCAATCACAATCCATAACTTTTCTCCCAGGATAATCCATCACTCTACCATTATCATCACGCCGAGTGATGGTTCAGTGCCGAGTTTGTGTGAACATGCCAGAGTCAGAACCATGTGTATCGAAACCTGATGATAACCCACTAATGCTACCGCACTTGACTAGTTACATTCCAAACAGCAGAACTACCGTCTGGTGGAGAGTGGGAAATAATTCCAAGGCAAACAGATAAGATCGAAACTCTGCAGTCAAGCCACGTCCAGTCATCGTTGATAGACTAATAAACAACTTACAGGAGGAGAGGACTCCACAAATATCCCCAGCCCTGTACATCAGTGTAAAAGACAATGATGAAGTATCTGCACCATCCTCAGCCAGAAATGTTGACTCGATAATCCACCTCACCCTCCTCATGATGCTCACAGAATCACAGATGGCAGTCTTCAACCAATTCGATTCGCTGCACGTTAAATGAAGAAACAGCTGATCACAGTAGATATGACAATGGCAATGGACCCGGACACCATTCCTGCAATAGGAAAGAAGATTGTGCTGCACACCAAGCTGTGTCACTGGGGAAACTGTTTCAATCCAGCACCAACTCTGACATCTGCCTGGCCAAGTGGGAAGTTCCTCAACAATATCCAGTCCCATGTCAAGGGAATGACTGCAGTCTGACCATTTACCACCCCCTCAATCCCGTCGCGATAGTGGCATTGGTGGGAGTTATTTTTGACAGAGCTGTCAAGCAGCACAGAAATAATGTGCTCAGTGTGGTTTCCGACAGGTCTACATGTGGAGATGGTGCTGTTGTGGAAATGTCACTGGATTACTGATCCAGACCGGGATAATGCTCTGGCAGCTGATGGAAGTTGAAAACAATTAACAAAATATCGAGACATAAAATCCATTGCCAGTAATATTGGCCTTCAATCGAATGTCCATTGTGAACATCTGTCCCTTTCCTAGTGTACTTTCAGGAAGTGAATCTCGCGTGCTTCCTGGTCTGGCCTACGAGTGTGTCCAGACACACAGACATGTGATAAACTCTATAATGGTCTCTGAAACGGCCAGGCAATTTGGTACAATTGTAACAAATTGTTCTGCTTTCTTAAAGGATAAAAACAAAGAGAACACCGACAATGAGCTTTGGAAAAGGGAACCGGAAACACAGTCCTTTCAGCCAGACAGATGCTGCCTTCCTAATGTTTAAGAGCTTGCGACAACAATTACAGAGCTTTCCCACAGCTTGCACAGAAACATCAGGAAGGGAGCAGGGCATGAGATACATTTAGCTTTCCCTGTTCTAGCTCATGGAGACAAGTTCACTTTTATAACCCTAGTCAATATATTCTTCAGAAGCTCATCAATTCATACAATCGTCCAACCCATACAATCACAGAAGCACTGGCTCTGTACTGTCATAAATACAGCACGATCTACATTAGTCCCACTTTCCTATACGAGGCCATTGGCATGTATGTTATGGCAATTCAAGGGCACGACCATGTATTTATTAACGGTTGTGAGGTTACATGTGCCAACTGCCCTCTCAGGAAGTGAATTCCTGACCCCAACAGCCTCTGGATGAAACACAATCCTCAAATCCTCACTAAACAGCAAACCCTTCACTTTAAAATGGCACTCCCTTATTCTTAGCCCTTTGACTGAAAGGAACAACTGCTGTCTATCCATGCTGTCCATGCCCCTGGTAATCTTATTCTTCTGAAGCACGTCCCTCTCAGCCTTCTCTGCTTCAAAGTAAACATCCCGAGCTGATTTACTCCATCCAAGGGAACATCCTGGTGAATCGCCACTGCACCCTCTCCAGTGCAATCACATACTTCCTGTAGTGTGGCTCCCAGAACTGTACATAGTATTCCATTTGCCTTAACCAAAGTTCCACATAGCTCTTATAATCTGTGCCTCCATGAATAAAGGCTATGTTTGTGGTCGCTATGCTTTTTCAACTTGTGCATTAATCTGCGTAATCACATTCAGGGATATGTGGAGAAACACCCTCTGAGCTTCCTCGTGTGCTGCTATTCATTGAGTCCTCCCCTGTCTGGTTCCTTCTTCCAAAGTACATCACCTCATATTTATCAGGGATACATTCCGTTGGCCACTGATCCACCCATTTGATCATTCCATCTGTATCTTCCTGTAATATAAGGCCTTCCTCCTCACTGCCAATCAACCAGCTAAACTTTGTGTCAAACGCAAACTGATTTATCACACTTACCCTAAACCCCTGCAAATTCACAGCTGCATCATTTGTGAATACTACAAATAATAACGCTAAAATCGCACAATACCAGGTTATAATCCAACAGTTTTATTCTGACGCACAAGCTTTCGCAGCACTGCTTCTTCATCACGTGATGATGCTCATCGAAAGGTCGTACCTCCAAATAAACTGTTGGACTATCACCTAGTGTTCTGTAATTTTTAAACTTTGCCGAAGCCAGTCCAACAGTGGCATCTCCGAATCACAAATAATATGGGATACAGAACGGATCCCTGTGGTACACGATTGGATACTGGTCTCCAGTCAAACAAACAGACTTCTACCAGCAGACCTTCTGTCTCCTACCACTAAGTTGATTTGGATGCAACTTGGTAAGTCAACATTGAGTCCAACCTATTCCCTGGTTATTCTGTTCCACTTAACGTACCAGTAGAATATCTGGGGATTCTCCCTAATCTTGCCCTGCCAGCAGGTTTCCATGTCGCTGTGTTAGTCAGTCCCCTTCAAATGAAGAATTGCCTTTCTTATTGTCTGAAATGGTCTATCCTTTACCTGCCATTATTTGGGTTAAGTGTAGAGCAGACAGCCAGAGAAAAATCCTTTTTTTCCACCTTGTCATATGTTTAGTGCCTTTTTCTAAATTTCACTATGATCACCACTCATTCTTTGAAACTCTAAAGAACACAGGCCGAGTTTCCACATCAGGCAATCTCACCATCTGAGGGATTAATCTGGAGAATGTCCATTGCACATCCTCCGTGGTCAGTATATCTTTTCTCAGATTGGGTCACCAACACTGGACTCAATACTCTATGTACAGTTTAATTAGCAAGCTGTGAAACTGCTTCAGCATGACCTTCCGACAATGTTCTGATTCTCTTAAATGAAGGCGAACCTGACTTTAACTTTCCACTTCTAAATATTCCTCCAATTACCATTCACATTACTTTATTTATGAATTCATTGCCTGAGTTCGTATAAAAAGTCTTCTGAAAATCGAAATATGCCATTTCTATGTTGCAATAAACAAGTTCAAATCATTCTGAAGTTTTTCAAATATGCAGATTCTGTCAGACTCGGTCAGTGCAACCTGATTCTCTTCAATGTTGCCTTTAATTTCGAAATATCCAATATCAGATCCTATATCATAAATTCTATCAGTTTACCTACAGATGTCAAGTTAATTGGTCTGCAGTTCTCTACACTATCTCAACCTCCCTTTGCAGATGCTTGATCCCTTCCATTCACCTACAACGCTTGGAACACATTTACTAACTTCCAGTCTTTGCAGAATGTACAGGAAAATAAAATAGTCATCGATACCACAATTAATGCGTCTATTGATGAGTTATATCTAATATTTTGATACGAAGTACAACTGACTCATCAGACTTAGCAATGCTCAATCCAGCTACAATATTACTATGCTAACCTTCAACTACTACCTTGTTACTGATATGAATTGACTTTCTGTCTTTCGTTCCACAGGTTCCATGTGATCACTTGGTATTTCTCAGAGATTTTCTGGATCTTCCACCGTGATGACAGATGCAAAGTACCTGGTTACTTTCTTGGCCATTTCCCTGTTCTCCACAATAACCTCTCTTCTCCCAATTATAAAATTCCACATTTGACCCTGCTTTTATTTTGTTTTCTTTGCAATACAGATGGGAGATTTATGTAGTCTTTGTGTTCTTCTTTCACAGAATCATTAAAAGCCCACAGTGTGGAAAAGGACTTGGACCCAACAGGTCCACCCCGCCTCTCCGAAGAGTAACCACTCAGACCCATTCGCCTCTGATTCTACACTTTGCGACATATGCACCTAATCTACACATCCCTGAACACTTTTGGAAAATAAGCATTTCCAATTCAGCTAACCTGTAAATCTTTGCACTGTGAGAGGAAACCGGAGCACCCGGAGGAAACTCACGCAGACACAGGGAGAATATGCAAACTCCACACAAACAAATTTCTGAGAATTCTCCGGTTTCCACAATGTCTAGAATTCCTCTGAACTCACTTCCTATGATTAATATAATCTTTAATTTATTATGTTAACCTTCATTAAGTCACTTGCCCTTTCTTCGGTGATTCTACCTTAAAAAAAACAGAAAAATTTTTCAGACATTGCAGTATTTCTGCAGATCCCCTGGTCCTGATCAGGTGTATCCAAGAACACAGCAAGAGGCAGAGAAGATATTGCACGGGTACTGGCTGATTTTTTTGCATCATGTCTGTCCACGGGGGAGGTCCCAGAAGACTGGAGGGTAGTGAATATTGTGCCCTTGTTCAAGTAGTGTTTTTGAAGAAGAACCTGTGAACTATAGACCAGTTAGCTTAACAACTGTGACATGTAAGTTCCTTGAGAAGGTTCTGAGAGACAACATATGCATGCATTTGAAAAGACACGGTTTCATAAGGAGCGGTCAGCACTGCTTTGTGCATAGGATATCATGGCTCACAATTCTTTAGCGTTCTTTTAAGGAAGTGACCTGGAATGTTGATGAGAGTACGGTGGTAGACGTAGTCTATCTAGGTTTCAGAAAGTCATTTGATAATGTTCCACATGATAGGCTGCTCTGAAAGGTTCGATAGCATGGAATCCAGGGGACTCTGGCAAATTGGATACTCAATTTCCTTGATGGGAGAAAGCAGAGGCTAATTCTGGAAGGATGCTTATTGGACTGGAGGCCTGTGACTAGTGAAGTGTCTCAGGGGGCGGTGCTGGGCCTGTTACTGTTTGTTATCGATATCAATGATTTGGATGAGAATGTAGAAGGCATGATTAGTAATTAGGCTGATGACAATAAAATAGGCAGTACTGTGAACAGTGAGAAAGATTATCAGAAATTGCAGCAGGGCATTTTTTTTTCAGCTGGGGAAGTGGGCCAAGAAATGACAAATGGAGATTAATATAGATATGTGTGGGTTGTTGCATTTTGGAAAGTCAAATCCAGGTCGGAGTTTCGTGGTGAATGTTAGACCCTGAAGGAGTGTAGTTTTACAGAAGGACCTTGCATCTCACGTCTGTGGTTCTCTGAAAGTAGTTCCATGTAGACACTGCAGTGAAAAAGGCTTTTGGCACACTGGCCTTCATCAGTCAGGACATTGAGTTGGCGAGTTATGTTGCAGTTGGACAGGACGCTGGTGAGGCATGCACATGGAGTATTGTGTTCGGTTTTGTTCACTTTGCCATAGGAAGAATGTGATTAAACTGGAAAGAGGACTGAAGAAATGTACACGGATGTTGCCAGTACTCGACCGTCTGAGTTGTAGGGAGAGTTTGAACCGGCCAAAACATTTTCCTTTGAGTGTAAGAAACTGAGGGGGAATCGTATAGAATTGTATAAGATCATGTGATGCGTGGATAAGGTGAATCCACTCATTCTTTTTTCCCAGTTTTGGGAATCAAGGACGAGAGGACATCAGGTTAGAGGTGAAAGAACAAAAAAGGATCCTGAGCACGTTTTTTATGCAGAGGTTGGTGCACATATGGAATTAGAAGACAGCGGTTTGGTTGAGGCACGTACATTAACAACGTTCAAAAGGCTTTTAGACAAATACGCAGATGTGAAAGATTTAGAAGAATAAGGGGCAAGGGCAGGGAAAAGGAATGAGCAGGATGGACATTTTGGTTGGCACGGACCACTTTGGTCCCAAGGGCCTGTATCCAAGCTGCAGGGCTCCATGGTTCTATGAATCTAACAACCATTGCGTGTCTACCACTTCATGCTCAAACATTCTACTTTGCATGCTGGTGCCGAGTAGAATACAACATTTTAACGTCTCTCGTCCTCAGAGCAATTTTAATAATGAGTCCTTCTGACCACACAACACCAAATCCAAAATAACCTACTCTCTTGTTTGAGTCCCGACATATTCTTCAACCAACCTTTTATACGCTGATGGGATTTATTTTTCACAACATTAGCAGTCACTTAGTTAACGCAGGTTAGATGCAATTTGAGATCCTGCAGTAATACTGCAGCACCCACAATATTTGCATCTCTGATTTTCAGAGCATATAATGCACAGAATTTGCACGAGACCATTGGTTTAGGTACATAATACATCAATGCTTGCTTCTCCTTCCTATTTGTAAGATCCACCCAAACTGATTCTGTGAAATCTGAGGGACAGGGTCAGTGGCGTTATTAGTGATAGACTTGGACAAGACATTCGGGGAGGGTCACCTCGACGCTGACATGATCTGAAGAAATGACCAGCATCACAGGACATGTATCAATATCCTCCCCACTCTGTCAGGTTAACTGTTACCGTACTCTCTCTGCTCCCTCACTCTCACTACCTGTTATAGCACCTACCCTCTAACACGGCTCACACTCTATCTCCAAATAAGGCTCACGCACTCAAACTCTCACTATTGAATTCAGCACCTTCTGCACCCCACCCCCGCACCCCGTGGGCTCTCTCTCCCTTCACTATACTCCCAACACTAATAACCCTGCATAGATACAACACTGTGGACTGACTCCCTCTAGACACCTCACCATTCCCACTCCCCCTCCACCTACACCAGCACTAACAGCAAGGCTACTCACTCCCACCATCACTCCCTCCCCCCCCCCCCCTCCTTTCTCCCATTCCAGGAGAAACGGACTGTAATAGGAGAGAAAGGGCCAAGCCAGATGGTGGAGAGCCCGATATCTGATCCCTCCTCTATCCCCCCTCCCCAGCCATGTGGGAAGGACCCTGGTATGAGCTGGAGAGGACCGGGACGTGTCGTCTGGAGAATCCGCGACATCCATGTCCCTCCAACTGAGTAAAAAAAAATGTTCAGTGAAGGGCAATTCGCACTTTAACCACTCTGTCTGTTCTCACAATTTTCTCCCTCCCAAAACAACAAATATCTCATTGCAGAGAGATGCAGACACAAAAATATTCAGAGACATATGTAAATGTCTCTGACACTCACAGTACATACACGGAGATAGAACTGCACACAAGTAGTGGCATTCGGAGACATCGACAGTCGCACGCAAATAGACACAAGCACAAGTAAAACGCAGAGGCTAATACATAGATAAACCGATGTCAGCACATAAATACACAAACATACAGACACATGAACAAACACACATAAGTGCACATACAGACCCACAGAGACACAGACACTAGTGCTTATAAGACAGAGATAGATAGGTTTTTGTTGAATAAGCATGTCAAGAGTAACAGCGAGTAGTCAGAAGAATGATGTTGAGAAATCTCTAAGTCAGTATTAAATGGCATTCAGAGTCGATTGCCCGAATGGCCTAATTCTGCGTTTTTAATGCTCGTGTGGTGTCATGCTCTCTTGGGACAGGAGCAGAGAATGAGTTTAATACATATTTGATTGAAAAGAATCAGTGGTCCTATTGGACAGGTTTAGAGGGCTGAATGGTTTTTGTCTATGCCTAATTATTCTCGCCTTTTGTTTCAAAAGAGGTGGTGCTTTAATGTTATATTAACACAGTTTAAAATAACAGTTCCCACACTGAAATAAGGTCACCCCTTTCACTTTAGTGTTGTACTATCTGTCGGGTCGTCATCCTCAGGGAACAGTGAAGACTCGGTTTTTGAAGATATTCAAGGTGAATGCGACTGAGCTTTGCCGGACAGGAGAGTCAATACTTATTGAGAACAGGCAGGAGACGGATGGTCTAACACAAACGGATCAGCCATGAGCATTCTGACTGGTGGTGCCGAATGACCAACTGCTGCCCCTACCTCATGTGTTCTTCCCCCAATCCGCCCTCGAGGCTGTCAGAGTGATATAGTGATGCCCCTAGCCCATGTGTCGTTCCCTCAATCCATCCACGATGCTGTTACAGGGATATACCGCTGCCATTACCCCATGTATTGTGCCATCCATCCACCCCTCGAAGCTGTGACAGAGATAGGGGGCCTTCTCGTTCAGTCATTATCGTTACCATGAGGCTGGAGGAGACCATTCTGCCTATTTAACGAGTTACAGAGGAAAACACAACTAAACTTTTAGCTCATTGAGTACATTTTACTGCACAGGAGGCCATTTAAACTGCGTGAGATACTACACAGGAAGCTGTTCCTAACAGAAAATAGAGAGTAGAGGTAAATGCTTATTTTCACATTACAAAGCTGTCACTGGTGGAGTGCCTCAGAGATCACTGTGGGATAATCAACGATCAATATCTGTATCAAAGATTTGGAGGAAGGGGCTGAATATATCAAAGCCCAATTAGCTCAAACACCAAGCTGGTCATCCAGTATGTCATCAAATATAGGTCGTGTGTGATCAATGTGATATAGGTAAAGGGAGGTTCGTGAGCAAACCGTATCCAGATATAGCATGATGTGAGTTGTCTATTTTGGATGGAAGTATAAAACAATGGTAAACAATTTAAGTGGAGAGAGATTGCAGAACTCTATGATACAGGTGGTATTCATGATCCTGGTACATGAATCATATGTTGTTAGTCTACACTTGCTGTAAGTGATTTGAAGGCTAAGTGGAATGATTGTGTTTCTGGCAAAATGTACCAGGTTTAATCAGGAAAGTTTTACTGCATCTGTACCAGTATAAGTGAGCAGTGCAGATGCTGGAGATCAGAGTCGAACAGTGTGAGGCTTGAAAAGCGCAATCTATCAGGCAGCATCCGAGGAGCGGGAGAATTGGCGTCACGGGTATAAGTACTTCATCAGGAATATGCCCGAAACATCAAGTCTCCTGTTCATTGGGTGTGGCTGACCTGTTGTGGTTTTTCAGTTTCACATTTTACGAGTCTACATCTGTAGAGGGCATTCCTAAGACCACGTTTGGCACATTATGTGCAGTTTTGATCCCGTAACCTAAAAAAAAAGTTATAGAAGCTTATCAAGAATGTTTTGTTCACACTTTCCTGGAATGAAGGTCTTTTGTTCTGCAACATTCTCAGTTTTGGACTTAGATGAGAAACCCTTTTGAAGCATACACAATTTCGAGAAAAATCAGCTGGATACATATTTTCTCTTCTCAGGGAGACAAAAACTATGGAATACATTTTCAGAATAAAATGTATTATTTTAGCACATATATTATAAAGACATCAAACGATTTTTAAAAATTAAGCATATGCATACCAATGATCGCTGTGATCAAGTCCAGTGAGGGAAGGGATCCTGTTGGACCAGTGCAGTGATCAAGTGGATTTAGTGCAGGGATCGGTACAATGACTGGTGAGATCGAGCTCAATTATCACTGAGATCAAGTAGAGCGAGTGAAGGGATCCAGTAGGACCAGCGCAGTGATCCAGTGGATTTAGCGCAGGGATTCAGTAGGATGACAGGAGGTATCAAGTTCAACGATCACTGGGATCAAGTTCAGCGAGGGAACGAATCCAGTTGGACCGGTGCAGTGTTCAAGGGGATCTAGCAATGGGATCCAGTATGATGACTGGAGGGATCTAGTTCAATGATCACTGGGATGATGTCCAGCTTCCTCATTTCCTCTCCCCCCAACTTATCTCACCCCACCCAATCTTTATAGTTTGGCATTTCCATGACTGATGCGCCTAGCCTGCCCATCCCTGGACATTATGGATAATTTAGCGTGGCCAATCCACCGAACCTGCGCATCTTGGGACTGTGGGAGGAAATTGGAGACTGTAATTGAACACGAATCTCTGGTACTGTGAGGCAGCAGTGCTAATCACTGAGCTATCCAGTGTGGGCAACACAACTTGCCTGCATATTTCAGCGCTTGAAAAGTGACATTTGAGCAGGGAGATTCCATAAGACCCAGACCTGTCATTGAGCGACAAGAGGAGGGCATTGAGATCTTGAACGGCTTGGTCAGGAACAGGAGCAGGCCATGCACGCCATTTAGATTATAATGTAGAAACACCAAGAGGACATTCAGCCCTGCGAGTGTATAAAGCAGGAACAGAATGAGCCCAATCAGCTACTCATGTTTCTTACACATCAATTAGCACAGATCTTTTACAGCTTTGTGTCTGTTACACAGGAATTGTGAAAGGGAACATGAGTTTATAGAAAGCAAAGAAATTATAATAACCAAATTCATTAGGGAATGAAAAGTTGTGAGAAATCTATTGGTATTGAAGACAAATTGTTAGAGTCCATTATGAAGGAATTAATAACAAGAAATTTTCAAAGTCAAGCCAGAATCCAGCACAGTCAACATAGTTTTATGGAGAATAAATCATGTGTGAATAATTTGACTAGCTTTCTTAAAAATGTGACAAACAAAGAACAAAGAAAATTTACAACCCAGGAACAGGCCCTTCGGCCTTCCAAGCCTGAACCAATCCATATGTACTGTCTAAACCTATCGGTCAATTCCTAAGCTTCTGTATCCCTCTGCTACTCATGCATCTGTCCAGATGCATCTTAAATGAATCTACCGTGTCTGCCTCTACCATCTCTGCTGGTAACGCCCACCACCCGCTGTATGAAGTACTTGCTGCACGTATCCCCCTCCAACTTTCCAACTCTCACCATGAAAACTTGACCTGTCGTTATTGAATCCTTCGCCCTGGGAAAAAGAACTTGTCTCTATCCACCCAGTCTAAACCCTTCATGATTTTGTAAACCTCAATCAGGTCACCCCTCAATCTCCTTTTTTCTAATGAAAATAAACCTAACCTACTCAACCTTTCTTCATAGCTAGCACCTTCCATACCAGGCAATGTCCTCGATAACCTTCTCTACACCCTCTCCTAATCGTCCACATCCTTTTGCTAATGTGTCGACCAGAACTGTACACAGTATTCTAAATGCAGCCAATCCAATGTCATGTACAATGTTAACATGACTTGTCAGCTCTTATACTCAATACCCTGTCCAATGAAGGCCAGTGTACTATATGCCTTCTTGACCACTCTATCCACCTGTGCAGCAACCTTCAGGGTACAATGACCTGCACTCCCAGATCTCTCTGCCCATCAACTTTTCTCAAGGGTCTTCTGTTCATTGTATAATTCGCTCTCGAATTAGTCTTGCCTACATGCATCACCTCATATTTGTGTTGAACGCCATCTGCCAATTTTCTGCCCAACTCTCCAGTCTATCTATATCCTCCTATATTGTCTGACAGTTCCTTATGCTTTCTGCTACTCCACCAATCTTCGTATCGTCTGCAAACTTGCTGATCATACCAACAGTGCCCTCTTCCAGATCATTTATATATATTACAAACAGCAGTGGCCCCAATACTGACCCCTGTGGCACACCACTGGTCACCTTTCTCCATGTCGAGAAACTCACTTCAACTACTGCTCTGTATCCTGTTTCGCAACTAGTTCTTTATCCACCTGGCTAGAACACCTTGCACATCAAATGACTACAATCTCTCCATTAATCGACCACGGGGAACCTTATCAAACGCCTTACTAAAGTCTATATGTATGACATCAACAACCCTTCCTTCCTCTCTCAACTTGGTCACTTCCTCGAAGAACTCTATTAAGTTGATAAGGCACGATCTCTCCTGCACAAAATCATGTTGCCTATCACTGATATGTCCATTCTAAATATGAATGGATCCTATTCCACAGCACCTTCTCTAGCAACTTTTCCACTACAGACATCAAGTTCAATGGTCTGTAGTTACCCGGAATATCCTTTGTACCCTTCTTGTACAGGGGGACAACATGAGCAACCCTCCAGTACTCCGGCACCACACATATATTTAAGGATGCCACAAAGATATCTGTCAGGGCCTCAGCAATTTCCTCTCTCACCTCCCTCAGAAACCTGGGATAGATCCCATCCGGTCCTGGGGATTTGTCCGCCTTAATAACCTCTAGCGTACCCAACACAGCTGCCTTACTTATGTCAATATGATGCAGACTAATCAAATTTCTATCTCTAATCTCAACATTCGTCATATTCCTCTCCTCAGTGAGCACTGATGCAAAGTAATCATTCAGAATCTCACCAATTCTTTCAGGTTCGACACACAGCCTTCCTTCATTATCTTTTAGTGGACCAATTCTTTCTCTAGTTACCCTCTTGCTTCTTATATAAGAGTAAGATGCTTTGGGATTCTCCTTAATTCTGCTCGGTAAAGCTATGTCATGACAACTTTTAGCCCGCTTGATTCCTCGTTAAGAGATGGGTAATGGGGCTCATCTGGATGTATTATATCTCGATTTCCAGACAGCAGTGCGTAATGTGCCTCACAATACATTAATTTGCAAGACAAGACCACATGGGGAAAGGAAAGATTTATTTACTAAGAGAGATAATGGGATAATCAATAAATAAGTACGATATGGAGCCACTGGTTTTGGACTGGGTCGGACAATGTCAAAATTCACACGACAGTCGGTTAGAGTCCAACGGGTTTATTTGAAAACACAAGCTTCCATAGCGCTGCTTCTTCGTCAAGTGTTAGAGAGAGAGAAAGTCCTTAGACCCAGAAGTTATAAGGAAAAGATCAAAGGATTGTACAACTCATGCACATGAATGGTACACACCTAAGATGGCTTTTAAATCCTTAATCACTTAGAATCGAGGTGTAGGTTTTGATTGATTGATATGCAAATCACAGACATTATCGATGTAAAGGAGGTGACACCTCCGATCAGGCAATGCATTTCAGTGGTGAGGTCTTGTTTGGAGTTTGTCTGTGTCTTCATCTGGAGTCAGACTGGGTTTGTTCCGATTTCAGGAGTTTATAAAATGTTACATTGACTGACTGTCTCCAAATTGTATGTTTTGGAACAAAATGAAGCGTCTCTGCAAATACAAATGCAAATTCACGCCGCAGATTTGTACGTGCATACGTGTGTGTGCGTGTACGTGTGTGTGAGTCGGTGTGCCTGTGTGAGGGGGAGAGAGAGAAGGTGTGTAAGTGAGAGAGACTGAGGGGGAGTGTGTGTGTGAGTGCGGGATGAATATATAGTGGGTATGCGTGTGCATGTGTGTGACAGAGCAGAATGTGCATGTGCGCATGTGAGACGGGGGAGTGTGTGTGTGTGTGTGTGTGCGCGCGTGTGTGTGTGTGCATGAGTTTATGTAACGGGGAGAGTGAGTGTGTGTGTTTGTCCAGGCGAAAACACAAACAGATACCGCAGATCCCTTTCCCCACAGGCACTCACTCCACGGTTTCAGAGCTTCCCCTCTCTGCAGCCTCTGCTCCATTTGTTGTGCATGTTACAGACCCATATGCTGTAACTACAGTCCCCATGCTCCATCACGAGTTGGGTCACCAAATCCTCAAGTCTCCCAGAATGTCTGAGGCATCTCACAGCACAACTGCCAGCAAACCATCCCCAGCACCTTCACTAACTTTTCAATAACAGTAGTCAGTCAGAAGCCCCTCAGCTACAAGCCTTATGGACAGACCAGACCACTCAAACTATTTTAAAAAGGCAGCCGAGACCCTAACTTTTCCTTATTTTAACTGTAGATGTGATCTGTGCGTTCCACAAATGTTGCAACTTGTCAACCTACTCAACGTTAAGTAATATGTAATCCATTCAAACACTCCAATTAAAACACAGTCAAACAGATGAACAATATGAGATAGCTTCTCAATTGGAACACTTATGCAAACAATAGATACAGTGCCTTCTACTAATTAACTGTGCTAATACAGGAACATCCCACAAACATGTTCCTTGACAGAAAAGTACATTCAAACACAGAATCTTAGGTGCAGTTCTCCAATCCAGGAAGAAGCAACTTCAAGAGAGTTTTCAGAGAGAGGAGCAGCCCGGGATCATGTATTGAAGCTTCCAACCCGCCTGGGACACCGAGCAGCTTCTGAATGCTGCAGCTAAAATCAAATGAGAAGATCTGGTCTGGGAGAGCTGGCCTCTGCCCTACAATTGTTGCCACTGTTTTAATAAAACCTAAAGGCCTCGTAAGTTAGTTACTTCAGCCGTTTTCAGTAGGCAGTTCGGCATCTCTGCCTTTAAGACTTCTCTTCAAAAAAAAAGAGAAAATAACATTTTCAAAATGATAGCATTGTCACATCTCCTCCTTTGACAAAATGAAACATTAATACACAACAGCAGCTTCTTTTCAAACACATTGTTCTTACTCCATTAGTGGACTACATTACATATATATGACATTGACAGTAAGTATGCAAACATTCACAACGCCATTCTATTTCAGTCTGTATGCTCCTGCCGCAGAAGGCCTCGGTCTTTCTTCATTCAAGTCTCGACAGCTTGTCAGCAAGTAGTTTCTTGTCCTGTCACCTGTATAACTTCCAAACTGAATGCAGCAATAAAAAACTATATCTGAACAGACCAGATGTTTTCTCCCTAAATTTCTCCAAAGACGTTTAGGCGTTATGATCGTATATAGATTTGTCTTGGGTATGTTATTTGCAAGTTAAATGCTGAAATGTTGTGACACCAACACCAAGCTCAAAGTCTCCTTCCCAGTTGTGAAACACTTATGTTGATGGTTTCACCGGACACACCAACCACACGTTACACAATGGGGCAATTTGCATCTCTCCAATAGTTCTTCTGAATGACTTGTCTCCTCATTTCTCAGCATCAAGAAATTACATGCCTCTGTACCTCATAATGTTGTAACGTCTTTTCCTGCTACTCCTGGCCTATGCTAGTCAACCTTACTCTCACAGGTGTATATTTTAAGAAGTTTTCATGCATTCTTCTCAATCCATCATGGTATCCAAACTTTGATTTATGGACGAACTCAAAATCATCAGCCATTTCTGCTTCTAATCTTGCCATTGTAACTCTCTGCTCTTCTGCGCGAGTTCTCACTATTGCAGGAAGTGAACTTTTGAACTCCTTCGAAAAAAAGAACCTTTCTAAGAGTGTCATAGGTTTTCTCAGCTTTTTATACCCTTACCCACCTTTCAAAATGACTTTGATTCTTTTCAACTCAATTTGCGTTTAAATCAGGGACCCTTTTTTAGATTCCTGAAACACTGTCTGTCGGCTTCTGGCACAAGCTCATATGCTTTCTTCACCTTATACTCCCCAGATACCTCCTCCGATAGGGATGCAAACAGCCTGACATACACCCCATTGTCCATGGAGCACCACATGGGACACGCCGGGAAGTGAACAACAGCCTGGCACACACCATTTCATTGTCTCTGAGCTTCACCATGCCAGCAGTCGATACACTAGGGAGCCAGAAACTAAGGTCACGGAAAGGTACAGAGGGAAGAGAGATTCACATTAAAGAGAGAAACAGATAGTTAATTACCTGAGAACCTGCTGTGGAAATATGGGGAAAAAGACAGAGCAGTGGGACCAACTGGAGGAGTGAATCCTTCGATTGCAAAATTAAAAGAATGAGAACATTGAATAAAGATATTTTCAGGTGAATTGAAATGGTTTGTTCAATCTAATTCTGAAACTGCTTCACAGAACATTTCAAACAACGTACGCTGGGACAAGATGACAGCCCAGCATGGAGAGATGTGCACACTATGCTAGTGTATTGCTCAGTAAGCTTCACTATCTAACCGGCACGGGGAGTATTGCAAAATTTTATTATCATATGGGAATGATACACACAACAGATTACTGTCTAAAAGGCGAAGATTTCCATCTCCATTGGACCAGTATAAGTGAAGGTGTGTGTGTGCATGTGCATGTGCGCGAGCATGCATGTGTTTGTGTCTGTGTGTGTATGTGTCATGCACGTGTGTGTGTATGTGCGTGCGTGCGATGCATTTGTGTGTTGAATGCAAGAATTATTGCATGAGAGAAAATTCACCTGAAGGAAAACAGATTAAATATGAACCACTGGCAGGGATTTGGATAAACGACACAGAGAGACTGAGGGAAGCTTCATGAACAGATGAGTTAAAGTGCTTAAGGATTGTAAAATAAAGACATTGCCAGACACTATAGCGATATAGATCAGCGTGCACAGCAATGCCAGATGGGTGGAATTTTGGTCTGATCTCGAATCAGATTTGTTTCTGCAGATTTCAACCTGAAAGTGTCAGCAGCAGATTCTTGTCATCATTAAGTCTGTATTTCACAGCTCAAGGTTCAAACAGCAGATGAGTTAAGACAGTGAAGTACTTTCTGGAACAGTGTGTAGTTAAAGTTAATAATGGTCAGGGCATGGTGTGAGGAATCAGCTCATGGCCAAAGGGATCACCAAAGTTGCGATTGATTTGTTTCAAACAAAACCTGCAAGTTTCGCCTACACGCACCAACTACCTCCCCTACCCCCCACCCACTCGACCCCCCCCCCCCCCCCCCCCCGCCGACCCACCACCACCATGATTTGGAAATACACTGCTGTTGCTTCAGAATCGTTTCGTCAAATTTCTGGAATTCCGTCCCTACTGGCATTGTGGGTAAACCCACAGCAAGTGGACTGCAGCAATTCAAGAAGGCAGTTCACCACCTTTTCAAGGGCAAATAGGAATGGGCTATTAATGGTGGACAACCAGCGATGCCCAAGACTAAGAAATGAATGAAAAAAGATGTTGGCCAGGGGTGGGATGGAGCCCCAGGAAGAAAATGGAGTTTGTAAACATAATAGACGACAATGACCTCCACACTCCCAATATTCAAATAACAAGGGCAGAGAGACAATGGTTCATATCTGCAACTGAGTAGGTCAGCATAGAGACCCATGAGTAATACTGCCAGATGCAAAGAGAGAGACAGGAATTGAACTGGATTCAAAGTCTCAACAGGAACACTATTGGAGGCAAGAAGCGTAGACTACACAAAAGAACACAAATGCAGTCGTAACTGGCATATAGAAAACAATCTGGACAGTGAGACTTACCAGGTACACCAATGATAGACAGGAGAGGATAATAAAAATATTGAATAATGCGAACTGCATAATAGATCCGCCATGATAATGACAACCGACCATAATGCATAGAAAGATACAGAAGTAAAGAGGATAAACTCCTATCCATTGTTGGAACATTCCAGTCTAATGTTCTCAGATTCTGATCCATTGTTGGAATATTCCAGTCTTTTGTTCTCAGATTCTCATCTCTCCTCGCTTCTGTCTGGAGCTGCTGATCCCTGTTAGTGCTGTTGGTGATTCTCCTGCTCATACGCTGGCATAACACATTGAACGGCACCCATTTATGATTAAAAGATGGGAACTCTCCACTGGGGTATTTAGAACCCATGGAGACTGACAGTAATCACAATCACTGAACAAACAGGCTCAGTTAACCCCTTCCTTACATCACATCTCATATCACAGTAAAAGGGAATATTTACTCAGTCTGGGTGGAATGGATGAGGGTTACTGGATGGACTATGAATCGTACATTATTAAAATATTTTTCCTTGAATGTACGGGTACTGTAAGAGCACAGCAGGATTGTTCATGTCCCACTCTGTCTATAAAAGGAGACAGGGTTTAAATGTCAGACCATCTGCATAAGATGTCTGGTGAGGACATTTCTGGATACACGAACTCAAGGGAGAAATTGAGGATTGCAGATGCTGAAGATCAGAGTCGGGAATGTGGTGCTGGAAAAGCACAGCCAGTCAGGAAGCATCCGAGGAGCAGGAGAATCAACATTTTGTGTGTAAACCCTTCATTAGGAAAGAGGGTGTTAAGAGATAAATGGGATGGGGTGGGGTTGGTGTGAAGGTAGCTGAGAATGTGATAGATAGATGAAGGTGGTATGTCGGAGAGGAGGGTGGAAGAGATAGGTGGGAAGGATAATGGACGGGTAGGACACATCAACAGGGCAGTGCTGAGTTGGAAGGTTAGATTTGGGATAAGGTGGGGGTCAGGAAATGAGAAAACTGGTGAAATCATCATTGATCCCATGTGGTTTTAGGGTCACAGGGCGGAAGATGAAGCTTTCTTCCTCCACACGTCGGGTGGTTAAGGAATGGAGGTGGAGGAAGCCCAGGACGTGCATGTCCATGGCAGAGTGGGAGGGGAGTTAAAGTGTTCAGCTATGGTGCGGTGTGATTGGTTGGTGCAGGTATCCTACAGATGTTCTCTGAAGTGTTCCGTAAGTTGGTGTCCTGTGTCCCCAATGTAGACGAGTTAACATCGGGAGCAACGGATACAGTCGGTGCCATGTGTGGAAGTGCAGGTAAAAATCCAATTGATGTGGAAGGTTCCTTTGGGGTATTGGACGGAGGTGAGGCGGAGGTGAAGGTGCAGGTTTTACAACTCCTGTTATTCTCATCTCAATGCAGAGTGGCCTGCCTGTACCTAATGTTGTGGCCCCTTGTTCTTTGATGTCCCAGTCAGGGGAATTATCATCCCTGCTTCCAATCTGTCTCACCCTGTCAGAATTTTAGATATTTCACTGAAATCACCAATCATTTTCCTAAACCCCATGGAATGCAGGCCCAGTCGCCTAAAACTCTGCTCCCACAACAAACCGGTCTTCCCAGAGATCAGTCTGGTCAACCTTCACTGCTCTCCCTCAATGTCAGATTTGTCCTTTATTGGTAAGGTGAGCAAAACCGCACAAAATACTGCACAATGTTCGAGATGGGGTCTCACCAAGGGCCTGTACAGCTGCAGTAAGACACCCTTACTCCAATACTCCAATACTCCTGAAATGAAGGTCAATGGGCTATTTATCTTCCAAACTGCTTTCTGTTCCTGCAATATTGCTTTCAGTGACTGGTGTACAAAGTGATCCAAATCCTTTCAATGTTACAGCTACCCATTTGGTGGGTCTATGCACACTGGTCAGTGTGTCAGTGCCATTCCCATGATTGACTTCTGGTTTCACAACTCAAAGCCCTGCATGGCCTTCACAGGTCAGCGCATAAGGAAACAAAAATAAAGCTTTAGTTCCTCTATCGATCAACATTTTTCAATCAATCCATTTTCAATTGATCGGCTGGCATTCTATTGTTTCCAACAAAGTGCACAACATCACATCTCCCCCCCCCCCCCCTCCCACATTGCTGTACTGAGCTGCAATTGCTTTATCTTCCCTTTCACAATGACATATCTTTAGAAGCTATCACTCTTATAATTCTCATTGTTATACTCTTCGGAAAAGCATCAATTTCTATTTTAAACAGTTTAATGATGAGCATTCCACAATCATACAATCACAGAAACACAGACTCCATATCATTCGAAATACAGCACGATCTACATTAGTCCCACTTTCTGACATGAGGCCCAGAACCAGGCATGTTATGACACTGCAAAAGCTCGTCCAAGTACTTTGCATTGTTGTGGAGTTACCCATAACAACCATTCTCTCTCTTCCGGACCCCACCATCTTTTGGGTGACAAAATATCTATAAATTCTCTCTAAACCTCAAGCAGTTCACTTGTTCCCTTGTTCTTGACTAAAAGGAACAGCTGCTGTCTATCCACTCTGTCCATACCCCTCGTAATCTTATCCTTCTGAATCACGTCCCCTCAGCCTCCTTCTGCTCCAAAGTAAACAACCGAGCTTATCCAGCCTCTCGCTCCATCCCAGGGAACATCCTGGTGAATCACCCCCACAAACCCCATTCCCCTCAGTGTAAAGACATCATTTCATAATGTGCTATCCTCAACTTCACACTGCATACCATCTTGCCCTAAACAAACTCCTGTATAACTCTTATAATCTATGTCTACGACTCCTAAGCCTTTTTAGCTCAACTATTAACCTGTTCAGTCACATTTAGGGATGTGTGGAAAAGCATCCTCTGAGATTCGTAGTGTGCTGCCATTCATTGAATCCTCCCCTGCCTGGTTCCTTCTCCCAAAGTGCATCAACTCATATTTACTAGCGTTACATTCCATCTGCCATCGATCTGTACTTCTGACCATTCCGTCTGTATCTTCCTGCAGCATAAGGCCTTCCTCCTCGCTGCCAACCACCCGGCCAATCTTTGTGTCCAACTCAAACTGATTTATCACGCTATCCCCCACTCTCCCTCCACATTCTCATCTCCAAAATTTATGATAACCATAAATGATAAGGTTAAAAATTACACAAAAACATCTTAGAGTCCAAAAGGTTGATTCGCTAGTACTGGGTTTCGAAGGGCCGCTTCTTCATTAGGTGGTTGTGCACTTTGAAAGCTTGAAATTAAACCAATTGGACTATAACCCCAGTGTTGTGTGATTTTTAACATTGTCGATATCCAATCCAACACCAGCTCCTCCGAATCACAAATATTTGCTTGGATCCCTTCCATTCGTCTAAAATGCTTGGAACCCATTTACTACCTTCCATTTATCTACAATGGCTTCCAGTCTCTGCAGAATGTACAGGAAAATAAAACAGTCATCGACTGTGCAATTAATACGTCCATTGGTGCCTTAGTTCAGATATTTTGATACGAAGTACATCTGTTTTGTCAGACTTAGCAATGTCCCATCTAGTTACATTTTTCAAGTACTGCCATGTTACTGATATAAATTGGCTTTATATCTATAGTTCCATAAGCACCATCTGATCACTTGGTTTTCTAGGTGATTTTCTGGATCTTCCTCCATGAAGACAGATACAAAGTAACTGGTTATTTTCTTGGCCATTTCCTTGTTCTCTACAATAAACTCTCCTCTCCCGATTACAAATTTCTACGTTTGACATTGCTTTTCTTTTGTTTCCTTTGACATATAGGTAGGAGATTGATGCAGTCTTTGTGTTCCTGCCTGTTGGCACGCATGTTCGCATTGTGATTTCCTTATCAGCTTCATGGCCCTCCTTTTCTGGATCATCAATTTCTGAGAATTCTCAGGTTTCCACAATTTCTGGAATTCTTCTGAAGTCACTTCCTATCATTAATATAATATTTAATTTGTTACGTTAACCATCATTAAGTCTCTTGCTCACTCTGTGGTGTTTGTAAGTTCAATAAAGAGACGTATTTTTCCGACTTTGCAGTTCTTCTATAAATCTCCTGATCCTGACCAGATCTATTCAGGAACTCTGCAGTTGGATAGAGAAAAAAATACGGAGCCCTAGTTGGTACTTTTCCAACTTCGCTGGCCAACGTGTGAGGTCCTTGAAGACTGGAGGACAATGAATACTGTGCCCTTATTCAAGGAGGGCTACAAAGGTAAACCTGGGAGCTATAGACGAGTAGAACTAACATCTGCAGTAGATAGTTACTTGAGGAGATTCTGAGAGATAAGATATGCAGAGGAACCTTGATTAGCCGATTGAGATGGACGGAGCACTATTTCATTTAGATAATTGATTATTCTGTTAATTGATCTACTCTGAGGCTCGGAGTTTTCTGTGAAGTCTTCTCCCCATTCAGGAGAAAAGGAAAAAGCATACTGCGTGCGAGACCCCACGCTACGTCTGCTCCCACCCCGCCTTGTCTGCTTCTACCCTGCCCCAACTAAGCCCTGCCCACCCCGAACCCTGTCCACTCCCACGCCGCCGCTCACACGCCCACAACCCCGTCCACTCCCACCCCACGTCCCTGTCTGTCCCCACCCACCCACAACCTGCCTGCTCCCACACCCCCCCCCCGCCCGCCCACATCCTCATCCGCTCCCACCCCATGCTACTGCCTTCCCCGCCCTCCCCAAACCCCGTCCACTCCCATCCCAACCCCGCCCCACCAGCCCACAAATCCCGTCCAATCCCACACCCGTCTGCCCCTGCCCGTTCCTAACCCTGCAACACCAACGTCGGTCCCCTAACCCCACACATCCGACCATCCCACCCATCATCCAAACCCCATCCACACACCCGCACGACTCTAACTCTGCTCCCCCAACCCTGCACCGCCAAACCCCACACTCCCAACCATCCCCACCCAGCTTCGGACTCCCGTCTGCGCCCCATCCGCCCCTAGACCTGTACCCCCAAACCAGCATCTCCAACCACCTCCCCTAGGGCAGCCAGACTGTACACCAACAGGACTGCCGCTGCTGTCTTTGTGGGGTAAGTCTTCAAATAGCACACACACACACACACACACACACACACACACACACACACACGCACACACACACACACACACACACACACACACACACACACACGTTTTGACAAGTTCCACCTTTGCTGTGTTGGTGCAGTTACCTGGGGAAGGGGGGTTGAGCATAAACCCCTATATAGAACTCCAGATAAAGTGTGGGGTGAGAGAGATAGAGAAGTCGGGAGGTCAGTTTTTTTGGAGACAGTACCTGGACTGTTCTTGGCAGCATTTTGGTTAGACAAGTTTTTTTTTAATCATTGTACCTGCAAACAAAAGACGCAATCAGGCTTGAAAGACATAATGTTTCTATCGGGAACTTTAGATCCCCTTTGGATCATCCAAACTTCGGAGAATTTATATTTGGACAATCGTGGTTCCTCTATACATGCATTTGAAAGACAGGGTTTGATTAGCAGAGGTCAGCATGGCTTTGTGCATGAGAGATCATGGCTTTCAACCTTGTTACAGTGTTTTGATGAAGTGACCAGGAACAGTGATGAGGGCTGAATGGTATATTAGTCTATATGGATTTCTGTAAGGCCTTTGATAAGGTTACAGAAGATCAGCTAGTCTGGAATGTTTGATTGCCTGGAATCCAGGGGGAACCGGTTAAATAGATATGCAATCAGCTTGTTGGTAGGAAGCAAAGAGTAATATAGAAAGGATGCTTGTCGGACTGGAGACCTGTGAATAGTGAAACACCTCAGGGGTCGGTGCTGGGAACATTGTTTCTATATATATATATATATATGCATATTATATTATATATTCTCTCATCTACATCATAGATGTACGTATTATACATATATATATATATATATAATTTACCTATTACATACATCTATGATCTAGATGAGAATGCACTGGCATTATTTGCAAGTTTGTTGTTGACACTAAAATAGGCAGCATCATGGAAAGTGTGGAAGGCTATCAGGAATTTTGGAAATTTCAACAGCATCTTGGTCAGCAGTGGACTGAGAAATGGAAAATTCAGTTCAATACAGATCGGTGCAAGTTCTTGCATTTTAGAAAGTCGAGTCAATGTTGGAGTTTCATGGTGAATGCTTGGGCTTTAAGGAGTGTAGTTGAGCAGAGGGATCTTGGAATTCAGATGCACGGTGCTCTGAAAGTGATACACAGGTACACAGGGCAGTGAAGAGGCATTTGGCACACTGGCCTTCATCAGTCAGTGCACTGAGTATCGAAGTTGAGGAGTTACGTTGCACTTACACAGGACGCTGGTGAGGCAGTATTTGAAGCGTCATGATCGGTTTTGTTAACTTTCCAATTGGAATGATATTATTAAACTGGAAAGAGTGCAGAAGAAATTTACAAGGACGTTGCCAAGTTCTTAATGATCTGAGTTTTAGGGAGAGGTTGGACAAGGTAGGACTTTTACTTCAGAGTATATGAGACTGAGAGAGATCTTATAGACGCTTAAAATATCACAGGAGGCATGGATAGAATGAATGCACCCAGTCTTTTCTTCCCAGGGTTGGACAGCAATGACTGACAAGAGGGCATCAGTTTAAGGTCAGGGGGTAAGAATAAAAGGGAAACTGACGAGCAATGATCTTTACACGCACCTTGGTATGCATATGGAATGAGATGCCAGGGAAGTGATTGAGGTGGATACATTAGCAACATTTAAAAGGCATTTGGACAAATACTCGGATAGAAAAGGATTAGAAGGATACAGGGCGATGGCAGGGAAATGGGTTTGAGTGAATGGACATTTTGTTCAGAATAGACCACTTTGAGCTGAAGGACCTGTGTCCGTGCTCTAGGACTCTGTGAGTCGAACAACCATTGCTTGTCTCCCACTGAATGTTATATTGTACTTTCCCAATTTACCGGAGCGAACTTGACACTCTACCCTCCAGGCTTCCATGATGCTTGACCAGAATGCTCGCAATTTGGTATTGTATGCGGACGCCATGTAAAATGCACCTTATTAACGTCACTATTACCCAAAAACTGCTGCAGAGTAAGGTTAGTAATTAGTCTTTCTTACCACATCACACCAACTCCGGAATAACCTGCTCTCTAGTTTGGTTCACAACATACACTCAACCCACCTCATATACACTTATGGAATTTATTTTTCACAGCATGAGCAGTCACTTAGTTAACACAGTTTAGATACAACTTGAGACCATTCAATAAGACTGCAGTATTCACAATACTTGCATGTGTAATTTCCAGAGCATGTGATGTTCTGATTTTCTGCTACCGTTTTGGCTTCGATATATAAAACAACAATGTTTGCTTCTCCTTGCTATTTGTAAGCTCTACCTAAACTGCTTCTGCGAAAGCTGAGGGACATGTCTGTTTCGTTATTAATGATAAGACATGGACAAGACATTCGCGGAGGCTCACCTCGACGCTGGGATTATCTGAATAAATATCCAACAATACAGGACAATCATTAATAATCTTCCCGCTCTGACAGGATAAGTGTCACTGTATTCTGTCTGCTTCCTCACACTCACTGTATATCTGATATAGCACCTGCCCCCGAACAAGGCTCAAGCTCTATCTCCAAATAAGGCTCAGGCACTAACACGCTCACTATTGAATACAACAACTTCCTTCCCTCACTTTCTCTGTCACTTATGCAATAGCCTCCACACTAATAACAAGAATGAATACAATACTGTGGACTGACTCACACAGGACACCTCACCATGTCACCCCATTTGGACCAGCACTAACAGCAGGGCCACCCACCCCACCCTCACTCCCTTTCTCCCATTCCAGGAGAAAAAGCCTGGAATAGGACAGAAAAAGGCCAACCCAGGTGGTGGGGTGCCTGATCTCTGTTCCCTCTGCCCTCCGTACGCTGTGTAGGGAGGACCTTGTTACGACCCAAAGAGTACCGGGACGACTTGTGTGGGGCAATGATCAGCCTAGGACAATTCTCACTTTCAACCCACTGGCAGTTCCAGCGTCAGCTTTCTCACTCTCCAAACAAAAATCAGAAACCTCACTGCACAGAGATGCAGGTATAGAATTACATTGAAATATTGGTAAATACCCCAATATACTAACATGTAATTTATGTACAAGAAGACAAGCATACACACACATAGAAGCACACAAAGACATATACAGTCACACAAAAATGAAACAAACACAGATAGAAATACACACGCTGGTACACAGACAGATGTAGGCAAACAAGTGCCCATATAACAAGCAGATGGACACACACTAGTCTCATTAATACACAAATAGATCAGTCTTTGATTTATAAGGGGATCAGTGATGCTATGAAAAAGGCAGAAGAATGAGGTTGGGGAACATATAAGAAATTATGAAATGGGATATCAGGCTCGATGGATTGAATGGCCGAATTCTGCTCTTTATTTAGTTCTCACGTGGTGTTATGCTATCAGGCGTTTTCTTCCTGAGATAGCAGCAGAGGCTGGGATATTTGATTGGAAAGAGACAGAGGAAATGTGGGACAGGTTTGGAGTGCTGAATGGCTTCTGTCTGTTCCTAATTACTATATATTTTTATCTGAAAAGAGATGGTGATTTGATGTTGGGTTATCGAAGTTTAAAATAACGGGTCCCGCAATGAAATAGTGTTGTACTCTCTGTGGTGTCCTCCTCAGGCTATCAGTATAGATTTAAATAACTGATGCCATCGGACACATATTGTGCTACTCCAGCA
>NW_026869182.1:0-79175 GCF_020745735.1 Hemiscyllium ocellatum | reverse complement strand
CAATGATCAGTGAGGCCAGCCAAGTGTCGAACCACAGGAGATGGGCGAGAGCCTAAATGAGCGTTTCATGTCAGAATGTACTGTGACAAAGACAAGGAAACAAAGGGAAAGAAGCAGTGATGGCTTGAAAGAGTGGCCATTACAGAAGAGGTGGTGCTGAGATCTTAGAACACAAAGGTAGAGAAAGCCCTAGCTCCTGAAGAAGTGTATACCAGAACATTGTTGCAAAGTAGCAGCAGGGATGCGAACAGAAATATTTCTTTCATTGTCCTTCACATTTCCACTGGGTGTAGGTGGCTGAGGGGTGACCTTATAACGCTTTATAAACCCATGAGGGGTACAGGTAGCCAATGTCTTTTCCCAAGGGTAGTGGGGTCCATAACTGGATGGGATGGAACTGCAGAAGGATAAGGTGTTAGCAATTCTGGAAAGTGTAAAAAGTGGGCCCTGGGCCAGATGGGATGTATTCTTGGCTTCTCTGGGAGGCCAGTAAGAAGATTGCTGAGCCTTTGGCTTTGAGATTTATGTCGTCATTGCCTTCAGGAATAGTGTCAGAAGGCCAGACGACAGCAAATATTGTCCCCTTGACCAGGAAGGGGAATAGAGACAACCCTGGTAATTATAGAGCTGTGAGTCTCACCTCGATTCTTGGTAAAGTGTTGGAAAGGCTTGTAAAAGCTTGCATTTATAATCTGGAGATGAATACGTTGATGAGGGATAGTCAGAACGGTTTAGTGAAGGGTAAGTCATGCCTCACAAACCTTGTTGAATTCTTTGAAGTGACCAAACAGGTGGATGTGGGTAAAGCAGAACTTGGTAGTGCAGATGAGCAGAGAGATCACTGTGTCCATATACATGGATCATTGAAAGTTGCCACCCAGTTTGACAGGGTTGTTAAGAAGGTATTCACCATGTGAGCTTTTATTGGTACAGGGATTGAATTTCGGAACCAGGAGATAATGCTGCAGCTGTACAAAACTCTAGTGCGGCCGCATTTGGAGTGTTGCCTATAGTCCAGGTCACCGCATTAGCAGAAGCATGTTAAAATATTTGGAAAGGGTTCCGAGGAGTTTTACTACGATGTTGCCTGGTACGGAGGGAAGGTATTATGAGGAAGGCTGAGGAACTTGAATCTGTTTGTGTTTGAGAGAAGAGTTTAAGGCCAATTTATTGAGACATAGAAGATAATCAGAGGGTGACATGGGTTGGACAGTGAGAGCCTTTTCCCTCAGATGGCGATGCCTAGCACGAGGGCAAATAGCTTTAAATTGAGGTAGTAATAATATTAATAATAATTAATAAACCTGGGACAAATGCCAGAGGTAGATTCTTTACTCAGAATAGTCAGAGCATGGAATGCATGGCCTGAAACAGTGGCAGACTCGAGAACTTTGTGGGCATTTAAACGGTCATTGGACAGGCATATGGGTGAGAATGGAATAGGGAAGGTTAGATGGGCTTCAGATTGGCTCCACAGGTTGGCACACATTCTGGGCCGAACTGTACTGTCATGTTCTATGTTCTGTGTTCTGGAGGGCATAAGTAGGAGATGGGAGAGGAAAAAAACTGAAAAGGGTTAAGAGGAGAAGATTTTCCACACAGAGTATGTTGCAGGTATGGAATGGGTTTCCAGGGGAAGTGGTAGAGAAAAGTACAATAACAACATCTAAAAAACATTTGGGTAGGTACATGAAGAGGAGAAGGTTTAAAGAGATATGGGTCAAGTGCAGGGAAATGCGACTCGGTCAGGGAGTCTGGTCAGCATGGAATAGTTGGATCGAAGGAACCGTTTCCGTGCTGCATGACCCTGTCTCCTATTATTGGAGGAGGATACTATTGAGATAAGGCATGTTATAGACACTGAAGCAAGTTACAGCGATAGGGAAAGTAGTCTGGAATGCAGTACAATTCAAGTAAGTAGAGGGAGTATAGGGAGGGGAGGAGGTTACTGGGACATGAACTGTTATAATAGTTACAATTTATTGAAGCTACTAAGACATGGCATAGATAGTGTGTTGCAGAGTAGTGAGTCTTATCACAACAGAACGTACTATAGGTGTGTTTATTGGGCTGTACGGTGCTCCCCCTCCATCACTGTATCTAGTTCGTGTTTTGTTAGCCGATGTTTGGAGTTCTCTCTTTGCTCACTGCTCTATTCACTGTGTGTGATCTTACCTCACTGCAGGATTTATTGAAGACTCCAAATCTCTCTTCCTTTTGTCTCCCTGGCTGATCAACCGTCTTCAATGTGGCGATGGACGATATACCCAGCAACTGGGAAGTCTATTGAGTCAGGCCCTTCCTAATACCTACAGGAGTCTGAGGAATAGACAGTATGGGAAAATAGACTGATCCCGTGAGGGATACACATGGAGAATGGCACTAAGTCCAACAGAGATCTGAAAAACCCTGCCTCCATCCCTGGCCTGTGCTGCTGCGTCTCTCTGGAATGAGGACTTCAATTGGCTCAGGATCTGGAGTAGCTGCAAGAGTGAGAGACGCTGACAGAGGCAGCAATTAGACCCACACAGTGAGGGATAGCACATGGAGTGACGCTGAGTGATATCACCAGAGGGCAGGAAGATTTCATAATGAAACAATCATGTAGGAAGAACAGGTTTAGGTTCCTGATGACCTGGTATCAGTGCTCAGGTATGAGCAACCTTTGAGCAGGTGAAGTGATGGCCTCGTGGTATTATTGCGAGAGCATGTATCCGAAACCTCACCCAATGTTCAGTGGAGGCAGGTTTCAATCCCACCATCAGAAATGGTGGAATTTGCAAACATCATTTTTTTTTAAAAATTGCAATTAACAATCCATGAATAAGTATGAAATCATTGCTGATGTCCAAAACAATGTTGTTCATCAAAAATACAGTCGGGGACATCTGCTATCCTCACGTGGTCTGTACGACATCCCCACAGCAAAGTGTTTGCCTCTGAAATGGCTGAGCAAGTTACTCAGCTTAAGAGCAGCTAGGGCTGGGCAAGAAAGGCTGGTCAGCCAGAGATACCAACATCCCATACCCGAGTTTAAAAAAAAACCATTCGGATGGTCCCACTGGAAGTGTGCTGGGACCAGTGTCTTGGCCAATCACGTCGGTAGGTTTAGGGACAGGGCTTTAAACTGACAGAGAGGATGCAGGGGCAGGGTTCAGGTGAAAGGAGCTTTCCAAATCCGAATAGAAAAGGTGAAGCTTTGGAACAGCATGGGAATGTGGCTGAAGACACGCAGAAAGGAACAGGATGGGAACAAGTCTAACTAAAACTGTACGTCAGCGAATCAATTTGTGACAGGAAATTGTAGGAAACAGTAAATTATGTTTTTTTTGTGGAATGGACAAAGTCTCTGCCATAAGGTAGATGGATTTGTGACACAGAGATAAAAGAGAATTAGACACTAGGGTGACATGGTACAGGGTGAAAAATGGTGGACATAAATATTCAATAGTTCACAACCTTGTGCAAACTCAGGCATAGTGGACAATGCTAACAATAATTGATAACAAAGGCATTACAGAGAAAGCATTTGGCCGCAGATCATGAAGTAGAGTCAGTCTGAATGTAAATTCTGGCTACTACTTGCCAAGGACACAAGCAGCAGAACAGTTTTAGCCACCGAACAGCATTTCATTGCTCATCACTGCATTAAACAGGAAGTCATTGGAATTTTTAATAAAGGCATTATGACAGTTCAGTGAAAATTCAAAATTCTTATAATCTTGACAATCACACTGACAACAGTGATATTGGAAGGGACGTTCGGATATTTTTTTTCAGTGTATCTTTAAATAATACATTGTGCAACTGGTGAGGGACGTAACTGTCTCAGAGCGACTGCTGTGTGATAAAACTTAGTGAATGAGTCATGTCACCTGGAGAGATCCTCTGGGAAATTGTGATAAAGTGCAGTTTAAAGAAATATAAAATTTTAAAGTGAATCGCAGAAAGGACAAGCTACAACTAAAATCAAAAATTGCCAATTACATGAGTCTGAGAGGTGAACTGACCAAGTTAAACAAGCTAAACAGACTGAAACATGTATGTGTGTAAATGGACAGTGGTAAACATTTGAAGGAACAGTGTAAATCACTCAACAAAAGGATATTCCATTGAAACAGACAAAACCTCAGCAAACACTCACACCCGTCCCTCACTCAGTACAAAATGGATCATATTAGATTATGAGGCTGAGAAGATCATCGAAAAGTACTTAAAATCCTGAAGTGCGAGTGTGTTTTAGGAGTAAGTTTTGAAGGGGTTGCAAAGGGTCTATTAGCAGGAGGAGGGTAGTTGGAAGAGGAATCCCTGTGAGGGCATAATGTCACAATAGGAACAGGGAGAGGTGTAGGTGCTGGAGGTGGTGAGAGTGTTAAAGAGATGGTCAGGGCCTGAAGAGTGTTTCAAACTAAGTACGGGTTATTGCAGCTGGAGGGGTTTGCAGAGGTAGGGAGGGACATATGTATTTTATTTATTCATTTATGGGATGTGGATGTCAGTGCCTGGACTAGCATTCTTTGACCCCACTCTTACTTACCCAGAGGACAGCTCAGAGTCAGCCCTCTTGCTGTGGTTCAGGAGTCACATGTTGGCCAGACCAGCTGAGAATGTTTGTTGTCCTTTCCTAAAGCAGGTAAGTGAACCTGATGAGTTCTTCCTACTGATCAGCAATGCATTTATGGTGGCCTCGCCAATGTCTTGTACAGATACATGACATGCCAGCTCCTACTTTCAATATCCTGCCCAATGAAGGTAACCATCCCAAACGCCTACTTCACCAGCCAGCCTGCCTGTGATGCAACTTTCAAAGAACTGTGTACCTGCATCCCTGTGTCTCTGACTGACAACACCACCCAGGGCACAAACATTAGCTGTACAAGTCCCACCCTGGTTTGTTTCACCAAATGGAACACTTCACATTTATCTAGTTAAACTCTATCTGCTATTCTTCAGCCCACTCTCCCAGCAGTACTGTTAATCTTGTTGTATCATAGATTACCTTCTTCACTATCCACATTACCACCAATTCCAGTGTCACCCAAACACCTTACTGACCAGGAAACCAATATTCCCATCCAAACCATTTACCCAAATGACAAACAACAGGGGACCCACTGAACCGCTGTTCACATGCTTCCCTTCAGAAAAACAACATGTCTCCCATCACCGTCTGTCTCCAACCATGAAGCCCAATTTTGTATCCGGTTGACTCGCTCCTCCTAAAGGCCATATTCTTTTACACTGATCTAAGCTTATTACCCGAAGATGCTTCGGCCATGATGCCATGTCAACCTTTTATCCGATTGTAAGACCAAACTAACTTCCATATCCTTGATTTTACTATCATCCATATGCCTATCCAAGAGTCTATTAAATATCCCGAAAGTATCTAATTTTACTACCACCATTGTCAGTGCATTCCAACCACCTATCATTCTCTATCCTTTTATCCATCCTCCATTCACCTTGAAGTTACATCCCTTGTAATAGCCATTTATGCCATAGGAGAAAAAGTCTCTCACTATTCACTCTCTCTGTGCCTCTCATCATCTTGTTCACCTCTACTACGCCGTCCCACCCCTTTCTTCACACCAATGAGAAAAGCCTTAGCTCCCTCAATCTTTCTTCATAAGAAATGCCATCCATTCCAGGCAGCATCCTGATAAATCTCCTGTCATCCGTCCTGCAAAGAGGAGACCAGAACGGAACACAATATTCCAAGTGTAGTCTCATCAGGATGCTATAAGGATGCAGAAAAACCTTCCCTTGATAACGAAAGCCAACACAACATATGCATTTTAACAGCCCTATCAACGTGCGTGGTGATTTTGAGGGATCTATGGACATGGACCCCTTAATCTCTCTGATCTCCACACTGCCAAGCATTCTGCCTTCCGCCCTGAATTCTGTATTCAAATTCCAACTTCCAGAATAAATCACTTCACACTTTTCCAGCTTGAACTCCATCTGCCACTTCCAGCCCAGCTCTGCATCCTGTCAATGTCCCATTGCAACCTACAACAGCCCTCCACATTACCCACCACTCCACCAGATTGGAAAACTTACTAAACCACTCTCTAACATCCACATGCAAGTCACTTATAAAAATCACAGAGAGCAGAGTCCCAGAGCTGACTGTTACAGAACCCCACTGGTCACTGAGCTCCAGGCCCAATACTGTCCATTTGCTGCCATACTCTGTCTTCTCTGGGCCATCCAATCCTGTATCCAAACTGACTGATTTCCCTGTATCCCATACCTCCTTATTTTCTGAATGAGCTTCAACATATTCTGCCATATCTTCAAAGAATTCAAAAAGATTTGTGAGGCATGACCTGCCCTTCACAAACCCATGCTGACTGTCTAAAATTTAACTACGGTTTTCCACGTAGTCATAAATTCTGTCTGTCAGAGTCCTCTCCAGTAATCTGCACACCACAGACATTAGACCAAATCTGTAATTCCCAGGATTCTACCTCCGTAACATGGCCCGGACTCCACAGATCTTCCCTCCTCTGCCACATCCCTCAAAAGGGCACTGGAGGGCGGTGGGGGTTACAGAGATAGGGAGGGATATCAGGACAGGAGGATTTTGCAGACATTATGAGATTTGCAGTGCCAAAAGTAAGATTCAGTAATTGTGAGGTTACATGGTTATGAACGCATTTGAGGGGGGAGGGAGGGAGGATTGCAGCGAAATGAAAGGTTTCACAGTTTAGGTGTTTTGTTAGGACTGCAAGAGGTTACTGAGTTGGGGAAGGTTTAAGCACTGGTGGATTTTACATAAACATGATTTTGATTGCAATGGCAGGAAGAGGATTCAGGAAGCTGGAGAGTATGGGGTCTGAACGAGGTTACACAAATGGGAAGAGTTGTCAGAGGTGGAGGTGTTTACAGAGGCAGCAATGGTCTGATCTGGAGCAGAGGACCCAGATTGGGAGGGATGTCTGGACTGCAAGTGGTTTTACAGGGAGGGAGGACCATAGAGCCACAGGAGGTTACAGAAATGTGGAGAGCTGTAGGGCCTGCAGGAGTTCATGGAGATGTGGAGGTTGGGAGGGATGGATCAATTTACAGGGATAAGGATAGTGGTAGGAGAGTGCTGGTTTATACAGACAGTGACTATTTAGGGAATGGAACAGATTACAGAGATAATGTAGGTAGTATAGATTGGAAGAAAAACCACACATATGGAGAGTAGTCGGGACTGAACAGGTTTAGAGATATCGAAATTCTTAGGTCCTGGTGTTATTTCGACATGGAGGATGTGGAATCGGACAGATATTCCTGGAGATGAGAACAGCAATTTTGATTGGAGACAGTTACACAGATAAAGGAGCATTAGTAATCTCCTCCAGTTTGGCCTAAGGGTGAAAGTGTTGTAGGGGAGGTTGTTGCTAACACAGATAGAGGTGTAAGAGCTGGAGAAGTTTATGCAGATGAGTAGATCGGTGGAAATACTGGATGGGTGATAGTGATGAGAGCATTTTACACAGATTGCAGGTCCTTTAGGAACTTGATTGGAACAGTCACAGGGACTGGAGTGGGTTCGACAGATCGGAGTGTGGCAGAGACCTAAGAAGATTATAGGGTCTCCATGGATTGATTGTGTCTTTAGGGCTGGAAGAGGTTCGGTAGATACGGAAACCTTAAACCCAATGTATACCATCTTCATTTGCCAGACCAGAGCCTCAATATCCCTCATCAGCCAGGGATCCCCAAACCTGTCATTTTCCCTTCACCCTAACAGAAACATACTGACCCTGGATTTGCAGTATTACACTTTTAAAAGCCTCCCATTTTCCAGTCATTTCTTTTCCTTCAAACAGAGTCACCCACTCAACCTCTGCTCGGTCCTGCTTCATGGCCCCAAAACGGGCTGTGTTCCAGCACAGCTCCTTAACCTGTGGACCTCTTCTATCGTTTTCTGTAGTTATGTTCAAACTAATACCGTTGCGGTCACTGGACCCAAAGTGCTCTCCAACTGACAGTTCAGTCACTTCCTCATCTCATTTTCTCAGGGGAGATCCAATGTTGCGCCCACCTGAGTAGAGTAGGACCATCTACATATTGGTTAAGGAAACTTTCTTGGGCCCATTTCACAAATTGTTACCCATATGGGTCTTTTATTCTCTGAGTGCACAAGCCAATCCAGGGGAAATTCAAACGTCCAATCAATACTACTCTCTTATTCCTTCAGCTATCTACAATCTCTCTACACATCTGCTCTTCTCATACCGGCTGGCTATTTGCGAGTCTGTAATACAGTCCCAACAAAGTGACCGCCCCCTTCTTCTTTCTAACTTCTAACCATATGGCCTCATTTGATGACTTTTTAGGATTATCCTCTCTGACCACTGTTGTTATGTTGTCTCTTATCTAAAGGGCAACTCCCCATCCTCATTTACTTGTCCTTCTCTCACACTTGTACCTTCTGTATCCTGGAACACTGAGCTGCCAGTCCTACCCTTCTCTCAGCCATGTTTCTGTTATGGTAATACTATCCCAGTCCCCAGAGCCGATTCATGCTCTGAGCTCACCTGCCTTACCAGTCAGGCCTATTGTGTCAAAATAAATGTCCTTTAAACCAAAAGTCTTTTCCCTCCCTTGGCTGTGCCCCTGGGTATCCCGAATAGGAAACTTGCTCTCGGTGGCTGGTGTATTTTCCTCTGACTGGTTGATAGTCTCTCTCTTTTTCAGAATCCCAATCGCCTGGCAAACCAGTTTAAGCCCTCCCAGGTAACACTAGCAAATATCCCTCCCAGGTTGCTAGCACCCCTGTGGTTCAAGTCTAACCCGTCCGTTTGTCTAGGTCACCTCTACTGTAGAAGAGATCCCAATCATCCAAAACGTAAACACCTTCCCCCCCACCAGCTCCTGAGGCACTCATTCATCAGCTTATCTTTCTATTTCCGTATTCACTGGCGAGTGGCACTGGGAGTAATCTGGAGCTCACTGCCCTTGTTATCCTGCTTTTTAATTTCTTACCTAACTCCCAATACTCACTTGACCACAACACACCTAACTGTATCTATGCCATGTGTACTGATATGCACAATCACTGGGTGTTTGCCCTCCACCTGGAGAAAAGGGCAAAATCTGACCTCCACTTGGGAAACAAGGTAGGGAAAGGGACTGAGGTGTTAGTTGGGGAGCACTTTGACAAAGTGAGCACAACTATATTAGTTTGAAAACAGTTATGGAAAAGGACAGGCCTGGCCCAGAAGTGAAACATCAAAATTGGCCTGCCCCAATCCAGAAGGTATTGGTCAAGAACTTTTAACAGTTGATTGTGGAGACTATTTGCAGGTAAATGGACCTCAGACAGGTGGGAAACTTTCAAACGAAAGATAAAATGAGAGTTCAGGGTGAGGATATTTCTGTTAGTGTGAAGGACAATGCTGATTACAAGTAGAAAATTCTGGATGACTGGGGTTATTGAGGTTCTGATCAAGAAAAAGGCGGTCCATGTCATATTTGGCCAGCTGGATTCCTCGAAGAACATTGTGGGTGCAGTAATACACTGAAGAGGGAGAGCAGGAAGGCAAACAGGAGACCTGAGAAAACTTTGGCTGGTAATGCTGAGGAAAATCCAAAGGGATTCTTCATGAATACTAACGAGAGAAGATTAACTAGGCACAGAATGTGTCCCCTTGAAGATCAATGGGATAATCCATGTGTGGAACCACAGTAGATGGGTGAGATCCTTAACGAAAATTTCACATCAGAACTGAAAGACTGGGGTAGTCAGGGAAATAAAGTCTTCAAAAGACTCTGCATATCAGAACAAGAGTTGCTGGAGATTTTAAAATGCGTAAAGAATAGACAAATCCCTGGAGCTAATCATGTATATCTGAGGACATTGGGGTAACTTAGGAAGAAGTGCCCCTTAAAGAGGTATTTATATCAGTGACAGCCACGGGGGATGAGCTGGAAACCTGTTCAAGTCGTGTCTCACAAACTTGACTGAGTTTGTTGAATAGGTGACTAAGAACCTAGATGATAACAGAACAGGAGACTTTGTCTATACTGACCACAGCAATGCCTTGGACAGGGTTTACCGTGGAACACTGGTTAGTAAGGTTAGATTACATGGGAGCAGGGAGAGCTATCCAACTGGATACAAAATTGGCTTGACAGTAGGAGACAGAGGGTGGTGGGAGAGGCTTGCTGTGCAGACTACGGGCCTATCACTAGCGGTGTGTAAAAAGGAACAGTATCAAATCCACTATTATGCATCATTTACAGAAATTATTTTGATAAGAGCATAGGAGTCATTGTTAGTAAGTTTGTTGATGAAAGTCCGGATAGAACGCGGGTTATTGTGCACAGGGAATATAGTTATCGAGGGGATCTCGAACAACAGCCAGTGGGCCAAGGAATGAAAGATGGAGTTGAATTCAGGTGCTGGATTTTGTTAAAACAAACTATGGAGGAAGAACACTTTTAATGGTCGGACCCTGGGCAGTGTTGGCGAACAGAGAAAGAGACCAAGGAGTACAGTTACATTGTTCCTCGGATGTGGCATCACAGACGGACAGGGTGGGGAAAGGGCATTTGGCAGACTTACTCTCATAGGTCACAGCAAAGACTACATGAGTTGGTACATCATGATAAGGCTATATAAGACACTGTTGGGTCCCCAGTTGTAGTCCTGCATAGAATTCTGGTCCTCCTGCTTTAGGAAGCATTTCCTGAAACTGTAAATGGAGCAAAGATTGACGAAAATGTTTGTGATACTGGAGGGTTTGACAGAAACTGAGAGGCTGGATAAGTTGGAAAGTAACATAGGGAGATGAGATAGAATTGGCGTTTTAGGTTAATGACAATGCAAGAAAACTCTACAGCACACAAGTACAAAAACAACTAGAGAGACACTAGGGCCGCGCAAATATCAATAAGGCCATCCATGAGTGGTATCACAGAAGATGGGTGAGACCCTAAATGACCATTTTATGTCAGAAATTACTGCGGACAAGTCAGTTAAAGACACAGTGATGGCTTGAAAAGAGTTCCATTTACAGAAGAGGTGGTGCTGGAGGTCTTAGAGCACAAAGGTAGAGAAAGCACTACGTACTGAACATGTGTATCCCAGTACATTGTGGCAACGTAGTGGCAGAGACCCGAGCAGAATTATTTGTATCATTGTCTACGAGGAACAGAGGTAAGGTGATTCGCCACGTCTTTACCCCAGGGTAGTGGAGTCCATAACTAGATTGGATCGAAGTGCTGAAGTAGGAGGTGTTAGCAATTCTGCAAAGTCTAAAAATAGATAAGTCCCCAGGGCTGGATGTGATTTATCCTCGGATTCTCTGGGAATCCAGGAAGGAGGTTGCCATGCTTTTGGCTTTGATGTTTCTGTCGTCATTGTTTACAGGAATAATGCCAGAAGGCTGGAGGAGAGCAAATTTTGTCCCCCTAGAATAGATTACTTGCAGTGTGGAAACAGGCCCTTCGGCTCAATAAGTCCACACTGACCCTCTGATGAGCAACCCACCCAGACCCATCCCCTTACATTTATCCCTTCACCTAACACTATGGGCAATTTAGCATGGCCAATTCAATTAAACTGCACATTTTGTACTGTGGGAGGAAACCGGAACACCTGGAGGAAACCCACACAGACACGGGGAGAATGTGCAAACTCCACACAGACAGTTAGCTGAGGCAAGAATTGAAGCCGGGTCTCTGGTGCTGTGAGGCAGCAGTACTAACTGCTGCGCCACCGTGCCACCCCAAGCAGGGGAGTGGAGACCATCCTGGTAGTTATAGACGTATGAGCCTTAACTTGATTCTGGCTAATGTGTTGGAAAGGCTTGTAAGGGATAGGATTTATATTCATCTGGAGATGAGTAAGTTGATTAGGGATAGTCAACACGATTTTGTGAAGGGTAGGTCGTACCTCAAAAACCTGATTGAGGTCTTTAAGAAGGAGAATCAAGACAGAGTTGGATGAGAGTAAAGCGGTTGATGTGGTGTATATGTATTTCAGTAAGGCGTTTGTTAAGGTTCCCCATGTTAGGCTATTGCCGATAATATGGAGGCATGGGGTTGTGGGTGATTAAATAGTTTGGATCATAAATTGGCTCACTGAAAGAAGACAGAGGGTAGTGGTTAATGAGAAGATTGATCCTGGAGTTCAGTACTATTAGATACTACCAGAATGTGTTTTGGGTCCACTGTTGCTGTCATTTACATAAATGACCTGAATGAGGGTATTGAAGGATGGGTTAGTAAATTTGCAGAAGACACTAAGGTTGGTAAAGATGTGGATACTGACGAAAGATGTTGTAGGTTACAGAAAGGTATAGATAATCTGCACACCTGGACTGAAAGTTCGCAAATGGAGTTTAATGTGGAAAGGTGTGAGGCGAATCACTCTGGAGGGAGTAACAGGAATACAGAGTACTGGGATAATAGTAAGATTGTTGGTAGTGTAGATGAACAGACAGATCTCTATGTCCATGTACATAGATCGTTGCAAGTTGCCACCCTGGTTTAAGGAGCATTTCAGTGTGTGAGCTTGTATTGGTAGAGGGATTGAGTTTCGGAACCATTAGAGCATGCTGCAGCTGTACAAAAATCTGGTGTGGCCACATTTGTTCAGGTCATTGCATTACAGGATGGATGTGTAAGCTTTGGAAATGATTCAGAGGAGATTTACTAGGAAGTTACCTGGCATGGAGGGAAGGTCTTATGTGGAAAGGCTGAGGGAATTTAAGATGTTTTTGTTCAAGAGAATGTGTTTGAGGTCAATTAATTGAGATAAATAAGATAATTGGCAGGAGAGATGGATTGGACAGTGAGAGCCTTTTCTCTTGGATGGCGATGCCTAGCACGAGGAAAGATAGCTTTAATTTGAGGCAGATATTAATCTTAATAAATAGATATGGGATAGATGCCAGCGGTAGGTTCTTTACTCAGAATAATCGGTGCCAACTTTAAAGGCATTTAAACGGTCTTTCTGTGGGCATATGGACAAGAATTGGAATGGTGTTGATTCGATTGGCTTCAAATGTGTTCTACAGGTTGGCGCAAAATCGAAGGCAGAAGGGGCTGTATTGCGCTATCATGTCCTGTGTTCTAGTGGGCATAAATATGAGATGGGAGTGGAAATAGATAAGAGATTTTAGGAGAAAAGTTTCTACACAGAGAATGGTGCAGTTATGGAATAAGCCACTGGAATGAGCTTTCTAGGGGAAATGGTAGAGAAAAGTACAATTACAACATGGAAAAGTTGGGCAGGTACATGGGGAGGAGAAGGTTTGAAGGGATACGGGTCAAATACAGTGAAACGCAACTCGTTCATGGACTCTGGTCAGCATGGACTGGTTGGGTTGAAGGAACAGTTTCCGTGCTGCATGCCTCTGTCTCCATTTATTGGAGGAGGAGACTACCGAGATAAGGAATGTTGTAAACAGTGAACCAAGTTACAGCGATAGGGATGGTAGTCCGGAATGCAGTACATTTCAAATATGTGGAGGGACTATTGGGCTAGGAGGAGGTTACAGAGATAGGAACTGTTATAGGAGTTACAAATTATTGAAGACATAGAGATCTGGAAAATCTGGAGAGAGAGATAGAGAGACAGAAACAGAGACAGAGACAGAGAGACAGAGAGAAAGCGAGATCAGGAGCAAGAACGAGATACTATGTGATATCACTAGAGTCCTGGAAGATATCAGGAACACATCATTGTGTTGGAAGAACAGGTTTTGCTTCATGATGCATTGGTATAACTGGTTAGGAATAAGCAACCTGTGAGTAGGTGAAGTGATGGCCTCGTGGTATTATGGATAGAGCATGTATCCCAAACCTCAGCTAATGTTCAAGGGATGCAGGCTGGAATCCCACCATCAGAAACGGTGGAATTTGAAATCAATAATTTTAAAAATAGTAATTAACAATCCACAAATAATTGTGAGACCATTGCTGATGTACAAAAAACCCAAACACTTGTCCTTTCGAGAATGATATCTGCCCATCCTCACGTGGTCTGCACGACGTACCCACAGCAAAGTGTTTGCCTCTCAAGGACCCTTTGAAATGGCCAGCAAACTACTCAGCTCAAGGGCAGCTAGGTCTGGGCAAGAAAGGCTGGTCAACCAGAGATACCTACAACCCATACCTGATTTTAAAAAATAATCTATTCGGATGGTCATACTGGAACCATGCTGGGACCAGTGTCCTGGCCAATCATGTTGGTATGTTTATGGACAGAGCTTTCAACTAACAGAGAGGAGGCAGGGATAGGGTTCAGGTGAAAGAGCTTTCCAAATCCAAAGAGAAAAGTGTAGCATCAGAACACAATGGGAATGTGGCTGAAGACAAGCAATAAAGAACAGGATGGGGCAGAGTTGAACTAAAATTGTACATTAGTGAATAGCTTCGTGACGGAAAATTGTGGGAAAGAGTAAGTTATGTTTTATTTTGAATACAGAACGTGGCTTCAACGTCGACGGAGTTAAGACTCAGATAAAAGAGATTTAGACAACAGAGAGACATGGATACAGGGTGAACAAAAATATTCAATTGGTTCACAATCTTGTGCAAACTCAGACAAAATGGGTAACACTAACAATAATGGATAACAAAGGCGAAAGCATCACACCACAGATCATGAAGTAGAGTCAATCTGAATGTAAATACTGGATACTACGTGCCAAGGACACAAGCAGCAGAGCAGTTTTAGCCAACGAACAGTATTCCATTGCTCATCACTGCATTAAACAGGAACTCATTGAAATTGTTAACAAAGGCTGGGGATAATTCAGTGAAACTTCAATTTTCGTATAATCTTGTCAATCACACTGACAACAGTGATATTGGAAGTGGGGTTGGGAGATTTCTTTCAGTGTTTCTTTCATAACAGATTGTGCAACTGGCTAGGGATGTAACTATGTCAGACCGACCGTTGTGTGCTGGAACTTAGTGACTGAGTAATGTCACCTGGTGAGATCCTCTGGGAAATGGTGGTAAAGTGCAGTTTAAAGGAATTTAAACTTTTAAAGTGAATCACAGAAAGGACAAATTACACCTAGAAACAAAAATAGCCAGATACATGAGGTTGAGAGGAGAACTGACCAAGATAAACAATCTAAACAAACTGAAAAATGTGTCTGTAAATGAACAATGGAAAACATTTGAGGGACAGTGAAAAATACTCAACAAAAGGACATTCCATTGAAACATGAAACCTCAGCAAGAAATTCCCACCCATCCCTCACTCAGGGCAAAATGGATCATATTAGACTATGAGGCTAAGACGATCACCAAAAACGTCTTAACATCATGAAGTAAGAGAATATTTGAGGAGTAAGTGTTAAAGGGATTGCAAAGGGTCTGCTAGCAGGAGGAGGACATTTTGAATGGGAATCATGATCAGGGTTTAATGATGCGACAGGAACAGGGAGAAGTGAAGTTGCTGGAGGTGGTGAGAGTGTGACAGAGAGTGGTTCGGGTCTGAACCGTCTTACAAAGCCAGTACAGATTGCTGAAGATGGAGGGGTTTGCAGAGATGGGGAGGGACACGTGTATTTTAATTTATACATTGATGGGATGTGGGTGTCACTGATTGGACCAGCATTCCTTGTCCCACTGCGAATTGCCCAGAGATAGCACAGGATCAGCCATATTGCTGTGGGTCTGGAGTCACATGTTAGCCAGACCAGGTTAGAATGTCAGATATCCTTCACTAAAGGAGGTAAGTGAACCTGATGAGTTCTTCCTACATATCAACAATGCTTTTACGGTGACCTCTTGTACAGATGTAACATGGTGAAAACAAGGGCAGCAGATGCTGGAAACCAGAGTCTAGATAATCGTGGTAATGGAAAAGCATAGCATGTCAGCCAGCATCTTGACATCCCAGCTCTTACTCTCAATGCTCTGCCCAAAGAAGGTAACCATCCCAAATGCCTGTTTCACCAGCCTGTCTACCTGTGACACCACTTTCAAAGAACTGTGTACCTCATCCATGGGTCTCTGACTGACAACAGTATCCAAGACCCGAACATTAACTTTACAACCCACTCTGGGTTATTTTACCAAAATGGAACATTTTGCATTTATCTAATTAAACTCCATCTGCTATTCTTCAGCCCACTATCCCAGCAGTATTGTTCATTCTGTTGAACCACAGACAGCCTTCTTCACTGTCCATTTTACCACCAATTATCCAGTTTACCATACAGAACATAGAACACAGAAAGTACAGCACAAGACCCTTCGGCCATGATGCCATACCAACCTTTTACCCGACAGTAAGATCAAACTAACCTACACATCCTTCATTTTACTATCATTCACGTGCTTAACCTAGATTCCATCAAATGCACCATTACACCCATCGACCACTCTCTGTGTAAAGAACCTCGATCTGAAATCTCCCCATACACATCCTCCAATCACCTTAAAATTATGCCCCCTTGCACCATGCATGCCATGGGATAAAGCAGTTTCTCACTATTCACTATCTTTGCCTCACACCCTCTTATTCACCTATACCAATTCGTCCCTCAACCCTTCTTCACCCCCAATGAGAACAGCCTAAGCTCACTCAACCTTTCTTCATAAAACATGCTCTCCAGTCCAGGCAACATCCTGGTAAATCTCCTCTTCACCTTCTCTGAAGCTTCCACATCCTTCCTGTAATAAGGCGATCTGAACTGAACATAATATTCTCAGTGGCGTCAAAATAGGGCTCTCTAGAACCGCAGCATAACCTCATGGCTTTAAAACTCAATCCCCCAGCTAATGAAAGCCAATAAAACATATTCCGTCTAAACAACGTTACCAGCTTGGGTGGCAAATTTGACAGATATCTGGTCATGAAATCCAAGATCGATCTGTTCCTCCACACTATCCAGTATTCTGTATTTATCCCCGTATTCGGCAAAATGAATCACTTCACAATTTTCCAGATTTGACTTCATCTGCCACTTCTCAGCCCAGCTCTACATCCTGTCAATGTCCCATTGCAACCTCCAACAGACTTCCACACTACTCACCACTCCGCCAACCTTCGTCTCATTGGCAACGTTTCTATCCCACTCTTCCACTCACGCATCCAAGTCATTCTTAAAGTCACAAAGAGCAGAGATCCTGTAACCTCTCCCTTTATAAAAACACTGGTCACCGAGCTCCAGGATGAATGCTTTCCATCTGTCATCACCCTCTGTCTTCTATGGGCCAGGAATTCTTTATCCAGGCAGACAGGTTTCCCTGCATCCCAAGCTTTGTACTTTTTCAATGAGATATAAATGCATTTTGTCAAATTCTCAAAGGGCTCAATAAGATTTGTGAGGCATGATCTGTCCCTTACAAAGCCATGCTGACTCTCTGTAATCAAACTATGGTTTGCCAAGAAATCATGAATCCTGTCTCTCAGCGTCCTCTCCAATAATCTGCACATCACAAACTGAAGACTGACAGGTCTGTAGTTCCCAGGATTATCTCTACTCCCTTTCTTGAAAAACGTAGGGCTGATTCACCTAACATGCTCATCTTCAATTGGTGCGTGGAAACCGAAGCACCTGTCGGGAACCCATGGAGAGAATGTGCAACCTCCACACAGACAGTCGCCTGGGCCTGGAATGGAATTCGCGTCCCTGGTGCTGTGAGGCAGCAGAGCAACCCACTGAGCCGCCGTGCTGGCCCATGTAACTCGCTAAAGCCCTGTTTCTGCTCCTTGGTTCCTCTTCATCTTGACGAGATGTTCTACATCCCTTGGAACCTTGTCAAATGCTTTGCTGAAGTCCATATAGACAACGTAGGCTGCTCTGCCTTCATCTGTCGCTTGGCCAACTCCTCAAAGAGTCAATCCAGTTTGTGAAACATGGTTTCCCACTCACAAAGCTGACTATCTCTAATCAGCCTTGCCTTTCCAAATACATGCAGCTCCTTTCCCACAGAATCTCCACCAAAAAGTTACCCAGTACTGGGCTCACGGGGTTGTAATTTCCTGCTGTTTCCTGCAACCCTGAAGTGATGGAACAGCATTAGCTGCCCTGCAGTCTTCTGGTAACTCATTGTGTCTGTTGATAATATAAATATCTCTGTTAGGGACACTGCAATCTCTTCCCTAGCTTCCCACAATATTCTAGGATAGATCGAATGAGCTATTGAGGACTGATCTACCTTTACTTATTTTAAGATTCTTGCAATTTGTCTTCTCTGTTGAGGATTAGTGAGCAGCACGGTGGCACAGTGATGAGCAGTACTGCCTGCCATCCCCAGAGACCCGGGTTCAATTCACCGCCTCAGGCGACTGAATGAGTGGAGTTTGTGCGGTGTCTGCGTGGGTTTCCTCCCACCATCCAAAGATGTGCGGGTCAGGTGAACTGGCCATGCTAAATTATCCGTAGTGTTAGGTTAGGGGTATGGGTGGGTTGCGCTTCGGAGGGTTGGTGTGGACTTGTTGGGCCGAAGGGCCTGTTTCCACACTGTAAGTAATCTAATCTAATCTCCTTACAATTCTTCCAAGACATAGCTATTTATTTCCCCGAGCTTCCATGTCTTTCTTCACATTAAATTCTGACAACACTACTTTGTCTAATTTCTCAACCACCTTCTGATAGTTAAGGTGCCCTTTTCGCTACCAAGTTAAACGATAGCCCTTCTTGAAACTTGTGTAAATGTTTCCGAAAATTCAAATAAACCGTATCCTTGGCACAGCCACTCCTACAACCGTATCTATTCTTCCATTTATACTCACAACAATAAAAATACAATCCAACAGGCTCAAAACCACGTTCACTTTTTATTAAATGCGTTTCAATTGACATACCCTTTCTAACACATTCCAGATCCCGACTGACTGTCAAGCTAACACGGTTTGGTTTCAGACTGATAGCAGAAAGGGTTATGGGGGTTCTTGTTTCTCAATCTGAAAAGGGTAGCTTACAGGGTCAACAGGTTATAGACGTTTTGGAAATCGGGAGGTTCATGGTTACTGAAGGACATTATGGAGATAGGCAGTAATGTGCGGACTGTATGAGATTATCGACAATAGAGAGTGCAGTGGTGACTGAAGGACATGATGGAGATAGGGAGTGATGTGGGGCCTGAAAGAGGGCAAAGAGATCTGGAGGGCTGTTGGGCCTGAAGGAGTTTGCACAGATCAGGAGGAGCATGGGGACTGAAGGAGATTACTCTGAATGGGAGGGTCGTCGGGTCTGGATGAGATTATGGAGATAGGGAGGGCCGTGGTGTATATTGGAGGTTATGGAGTTAGGGAGGTTTGTCGTGAATGATTCAGGGTACATAGATAGGAAGAGTCGTGGGGACTAAAGGAATTTATGGACATAGGGAGAGCTGTGGGGACTGAAGGAGGTTATATAGATCGTACGTTTATAGAGAAGAGCAGGTATCGACCATTTTACTACAGAGTCGGTCCCACCATTTAATATGATCAGGACTGATCATCTAACCCAGTACAGTATTCCTGCTTTCACACTTACTCTGATATTATAGTGACTACTGGCATTTAGTGATACAGCGGGCTGTAGTAACTGGGACGGGTGGTTGGGGTCGTGGTGGGGGGGATGTCTTACAGAGATAGGGAGGTTTGTGGAAGCTGGAACAGGTGACATATACACTGAGGGTTTTAGGAATGGGAGGACTTTACAGGGATTTGGAGGAATGCACAGATGGGACGTGGTAACAATCACAGGGAGGATTTTGGGAGCTCGATCTGTAACGGGTACAGCTGAGAACAGAAGTGAGCCAAACAGTCAGGACAGGCAGGGACAAGGTAGAACTAATCAATTAAGCTGCATTTATTTTAATGCAAGGGGCCGAACAGGGAAGGCAGATGAACTCAGGCATGGTTAGGAACATGGGACTGGGATCTCATAGCAATTGCAGAAACATGGCTCAGGGATGGGCAGGACTCGCAGCTTAATTTTCCAGGATACAAATGCTACAGGAAGGATAGAAAGGGAGGCAAGAGAGGAGTGGAAGTGACATTTTTGATCGGGGATAGCATTACAGCTGTGCTGTGGGAGGATATTCCCAGAAATGCATCCAGGGAAGTTATTTGGGTGGAACTGAGAAATAAGAAAGGGATGATCACCTTATTAGGATTGTATTACAGACGCCCCAATAGTCAAAGGGAATTTGCCAAACAAACTTGTAGGGCGACCTCAGCTATCTGTAAGAATAATAGCGTAGGTATGGTAGGGCATTTTAACTTTCAAAACATTGACTGGCACTGATTCAGTATGTAGATATACCTACTAGAGAAGGTGCAAAACTTGACCGACTCTTAGGAAATAAGGCAGAGCAGGTGAGTGAGGTGATAGTGAGGGAGCACTTTGGGGCCAGCGACCATAATTCTATTTGTTTTAAAACAGTGATGGAAAAGGATAGACCAGATCTACAAGTCGATGTTCTAAGTTGGATAAAGGCCAATTTTGGAGATATTAGGCAAGAACTTTTGATAATTGATTGGAGGCAGATGTTCACGGGTAAAGGGACGGCTGGAAAATGCGAAGCCTTCAGAAATGAGATAAAAGAGTCCATAGAAGAATGTTCCTGTCAGAGTGAAAGGGAAGGCTAGTAAGTATAGGGAAATCTGGATGACTAAAGAAATTGGGTGTTTGGTTCAGAAAAAAGAAGGAAGCATATGTCAGGTATAGACAGGATAGATCGAGTGAATCCTGGGAAGAGTAAAAAGGAAGTAGGAGTACACTTAAGGGGAATTCAGGAGGGCATAAGGCGGACATGAGATAGGTCTGACAAGTAGAATTAAGATGAATGCAAAGGGTTTTTACAAATATATTAAGGAAAAAAGGGTAACTAGGGAGAGAATAGGGCCCCACAAAGATCAGCAAGGCGGCCTTTGTGTGGAGCCACAGAAAACGGGGGAGACACTAAATGAATATTTTGCATCAGTATTTACTGTCGAAAAGCATATGAAAGATATAGACTGCAGGGAAATAAATGGTGACATCTTGCAAAACATCCAGTTTAGAAGGGAGGAAGTGCTGGATGTCTTGAAACGGTTAAAGGCGAATAAATTCCCAAGAAATGATCAGGTGTAACCGAGAACTCTGTGGAAAGCTAGACAGGTGATTGCTGGGCCTCTTGCTGAGGTATTTGTATCATCAATAGTCACAGATGAGGTGCTAGAAAACAGGTGGTTGGCAAAAGTGGTGCCACTGTTTAAGAAGGGTGGTAAAGACAAGCCAGGGAACTATAGACCGGTGAGCCTAAACTCAGTGGTGGGCACGTTCTTGGAGGGAATCCTGAGGGACAAGATGCACATGTATTTGGAAAGGCAAGGACTGATTGGGAATAGTCGACATGGCTTTGTGCGTGGGAAATCATGTCTCACAAACTTGATTGAGTTTTTTGAAGAAGTAACAAAGAAGATTGAGGAGGGCAGATTGATAGATGTGATCTATATGGACTTTAGTGAGGCATTCGACAAGGTTCCCCATGGGAGCCTGATAAGCAAGATGGAATACAGGGAGAACTAGACATTTGGATACAGAGCTGGCTCAAAGGTAAAAGACAGAGAGTGGCGGTGGAGGGATGTTTATCAGACTGGAGACCTATGACCAGTGCAGAGACACAAGGATCACTGCTGGGCTCTCTACTGTTTGTCATTTACATAAATGATTTGGAGGCGAGCTTAAGAGATATATAGAACATAGAACATAAAACATAGAAAGATACAGCGCATTACAGGCCCTTCGGCCCTCGATGTTGCGCCGACCGAATCCTACCTAACCTACACTAGCCCAATAACTTCCAAATCCAATGGTCCCAAAACAAATATAGTTAGTAAGTTTACAGATGACACCAAAATTGGAGGTGTAGTGAATAGCGAAGAGGGTTACAACAGGATCTGGACCAGATGGGCCATTGGACTAAGTGGAAGATGGAGTTTAATTCAAATAAATGTGAGGTGCTGCATTTTGTGAAAGCAAATCTTAGCAGGACTTATACTCGTAATGCTAAGGTCCTAGGGGGTGTTGCTGACCAAGAGACCTTGGAGTGCAAGTTCATAGCTCCTTGAAAGTGGAGTCGCAGGTAGATAGGATCGTGAAGGTGGCATTTGGTATGCTTTCCTTTGTTGGTCAGAGTATTGAGTACAGGAGTTGGGAGGTCATGTTGCGGCTGTACAGGGCATTGGTTAGGCCACTGTTGGAATATTTTGTGGCCTTCCGTTCTCCATCCTATCAGAAAGATTTTGTGAAACTTGAAAGGGTTCACAAAAGATTTACAAGGATGTTGGCAGAGTTGGAGGATTTGAGCTATAGGAGAAGCTGAACAGGCTGGAGCAGTTTTCCCTGGTACTTCGGAGGCTGAGGGGTGACCTGACAGAGGTTTACAAAATTATGAGGGGCATGGATAGGATAAATAGACAAAAGTCTTTTCCGTGGGGTGAGAGAGTCCAGAACTAGAGGGCATAGATTTAGTTTGAGAGGGGAAAGATAGAAAACAGACCTAAGGGGCAACTTTTTCACGTAGAGGATGGTACGTGTATGGAAACAGCTGCCAGAGGAAGTGGTGGAGAATAGTGCAATTGCAACATTTAAGACGCATTTAGATGGGTATATGAATGGGAAGTGTTTGGAGGAATATCGGCTGGCTGCTGGCAGGTGGGGTTAGATTAGGTTGGAATATCTGTTCGGCATGGTCGGGTTGTACCTAAGGGTCTATTTCCGTGCTGTACATCTGTATGATTCTGTCACTCATGGAGGATATAGAAATAAGCTGTGCGGTTGCGTCTGGAGAAAATTAAGGGCATTAAGGTTTGTAGTTACCGAAGGAAATTACATCATTCGGGAGCAATAGAGTTTACAGAGACTGCGTGCGTTCTAGAGACAGGAAGAGTTCCTAGTCATCATTAGAAATGCAGAAACTAATTAATGAGAGAAGCAGGGTCACTCTGCTTTGTGCCCAGAGACAAAGAGGAGTCTAACAGCTGGAGGAGGTTACTAAGGTAAAGAGCTTTTTTCTTGTCATGACGGGAAGGTTACAGAGGTCATGAACGTTGTAGGAGTTCAAAAATTTCACAAATACAGGGAGGTATTTTTTCTGGTCCGGAAAGGACGACACAGACCGGGGTGGCTTCAGGAACTGAAGAGTTGTTTTTCGTCCGTTAAGGAGAGATGTGACAGAACCCGGGATTAAAGGCAACGGCAGAAACTTGAAGAGTTGTGCTGGTAGTAGGAGCTGACAGGGATAAACAGGGTTGTTGGGGCTGATAGAGATAGGGGAAGGTGGTATCTATGAAACAGACAGTGGAGAAACTGACCGACATAGGGAGGGTTCTGTGGAACAGATGAATTTACAGACAAGGTGGTGATAATGAAGCCTGAGATTTTTGTCATATTCCTTGCCCAGCATTGTTCCGACATCATGTCCTCAGGTTCTGAATTAAAGCCCATGAACCCCTCCCTGTGCTGCTGACTGCGTGAGTGATCTTACCGGCTGTAGGATTTACTGAAGGCTCCAGATCTCACTCTCCATCTGTCTCTGGATGACCAACCATCTTCAATGTGCTGATAGACGAGACAGGAATTGGGAATTCTGCTGAGTCAGTGACATCAAAAATACCTGCAGGAGACAGAGAAATAGACAGAATGGGAAATTATTCTAATGCAATCAAGGCAAAACATAGAGAATGGCACTGAGTCCCACAGAGATCTGGAAAAACCCAATCTCCATCAATGGCCTGTGCAGTTGCTTCCCTCTGGATTGGAGAATGTTGTTGGCCCAGGATCTGGAGTACCTGCAAGAGCGAGAGACACTGACAGAGGCAGTAATTAAACCCACACAGTGAGGGATATCACATGGAGAGAGACTGAGTGATATCAGCAGAATGCAGGAATGTATCAGGATCACACAATAGTATCATCAGAAGTGGTTCTGACCAGTGAGCACTGCTACCAGTACTCAGGGAAGACTGAGCTATTTTATTGGAATAGGTTCCTCTGGTACCAAGATTATGCAGTGTGCTATAAACGGACTCAGATGAGGAGGGGGACAGGTCTGGGGTGAATGGAAATTCGGAAGTCCAAAGAGAAAGGTTGAAATATTGGAACACTGTGGAAATGTAGATGAAGACCTAAACAGAGAAACAGTAAGGGAGTGAGTTTAATTAAAATACGACATTGTCAAACAGATTTGTGACAGGATATTATTGGTTAACATAAAGTAAGTGCCATTTACGCCCCTCACAATTCCTCATACGCCACAAGTGACAACACTTCCGCCCCTCACATTATCGCTGATGTCACACACTCAGTGAATTCAGCGGCCCCCACTGCCGTGTTTGCCACCACGTCCACCCCAATCAACAACAATCACCTGCATTGTGCTGACACCCCCCAGGTCCCACTGTCAGCATCCCCGTCCCCAGAAACCTGAGGGGAACACCACCCTGCTCAAGACCCCACGCCCATTCCCCCTAACACCACACTCACTCCAGTTACAGGCTCGGTCTCTTCCCCAAGCTCCACACCACGCCAGATCACAGCTCCCAGTCTTGGCGAGTTTTCACCATTCTCTCTGACCTCAACCAGAAGGAGGATGAATGACCAGTCCTCAGGAAAGGCCTCAAATGCATCCCCCTCTGTCTACGCGTTAATGAATTAAATACACGCCGTGACATCGAACACTTCTTCTGACGCCCACGAGCTTACTTTCACAATGTAGACACTCGCCAACCACCGAGGATCCCATTGCCCACCTCCAATGCACTCCATCCACCAGGAGACCCCGTGATGTCCTATTACCTGCCTACAATTTCTTCATTTCCAACTACCGCTGAGACATGAACCACCTCAAACTGGATATCCATGGATTCTTTCTGCTCCCGACCGAGGCAGTTGCTTTGGTGTCAGCAACAGCGCAGAACACACTTGCACGTTTTGCTCAATATCACATATTTCTAATGCAATCTTCATTTGGTGGGGCCGTGCAGAACGAGAGGGTACAAATCTGGTGAGAGATCCAATAGAAACATTATGCCTTTCAAGCCTGATTGCGTCTTTTGTTTGTAGGTACAATGATTAAAAAAAACTTGTCTAACTAAAATGCTGCAGATCCAGAAAAGGAGGGCCATGAAGCTGATAAGGAAATCACAATGCGAACATGCGTGCCAACAAGCAGGAACACAAACACTGCATCAATCTCCTATCTATATGTCAAAGGAAACAAAAGAAAAGCAATGTCAAACGTAGAAATTTGTAATCGGGAGAGGAGAGTTTATTGTAGAGAACAAGGAAATGGCCAAGAAAATAACCAGTTACTTTGTATCTGTCTTCATGGAGGAAGATCCAGAAAATCACCTAGAAAACCAAGTGATCAGATGGTGCTTATGGAACTATAGATATAAAGCCAATTTATATCAGTAACATGGCAGTACTTGAAAAATGTAACTAGATGGGACATTGCTAAGTCTGACAAAACAGATGTACTTCGTATCAAAATATCTGAACTAAGGCACCAATGGACGTATTAATTGCACAGTCGATGACTGTTTTATTTTCCTGTACATTCTGCAGAGACTGGAAGCCATTGTAGATAAATAGAAGGTAGTAAATGGGTTCCAAGCATTTTAGACGAATGGAAGGGATCCAAGCAAATATTTGTGATTCGGAGGAGCTGGTGTTGGATTGGATATCGACAATGTTAAAAATCACACAACACTGGGGTTATAGTCCAATTGGTTTAATTTCAAGCTTTCAAAGTGCACAACCACCTGAGGAAGAAGCAGCCCTTCGAAACCCACTACTAGCGAATCAACCTTTTGGACTCTAAGATGTTTTTGTGTAATTTTTAACCTTATCATTTATGGTTATCACAAATTTTGGAGATGGGAATGTGGAGCGGAGAGTGGGGGATAGTGTGATAAATCAGTTTGAGTTGGACACAAAGATTGGCCGGGTGGTTGGCAGCGAGGAGCAAGGCCTTATGCTGCAGGAAGATACAGACGGAATGGTCAGAAGTACAGATCGATGGCAGATGGAATGTAACGCTAGTAAATATGAGTTGATTCACTTTGGGAGAAGGAACCAGGCAGGGGAGGACTCAATGAATGGCAGCACACTACGAATCTCAGAGGGTGCTTTTCCACACATCCCTAAATGTGAATGAACAGGTTAGTAGTTGAGCGAAAAAGGCTTAGGAGTCGTAGACATAGATTATAAGAGTTATACAGGAGTTTGTTTAGGGCAAGATGGTATGCAGTGTGAAGTTGAGGATAGCACATTATGAAATGATGTCTTTACACTGAGGGGAATGGGGTTTGTGGGGGTGATTCACCAGGATGTTCCCTGGGATGGAGCGAGAGCCTGGATAAGCTCGGTTGTTTACTTTGGAGCAGAAGGAGGCTGAGGGGACGTGGTTCAGAAGGATAAGATTACGAGGGGTATGGACAGAGTGGATAGACAGCAGCTGTTCCTTTTAGTCAAGAACAAGGGAACAAGTGAAGTGCTTGAGGTTTAGAGAGAATTTATAGATATGTTGTCACCCAAAAGATGTTGGTGTCCGGAAGAGAGAGAATGGTTGTTACGGGTAACTCCACAACAATGCAAAGTACTTGGACGAGCTTTTGCAATGTCATAACATGCCTGGTTCTGGGCCTCATGTCAGAAAGTGGGACTAATGTAGATCGTGCTGTATTTCGAACGATATGGAGTCTGTGTTTCTGTGATTATATGATTGTGGAATGCTCATCATTAAACTGTTTAAAACAGAAATTGATGCTTTTCAGAAGAGTATATCAATGAGAATTATAAGAGTGATAGCTTCTAAAGGTATGTCAGTGTGAAAGGTAAGATAAAGCAATTGCAGCTTAGTACAGCAATGTGGGAGGGGGGGGGGGAGAGATGTGATGTTGTGCACTTTGTTGGAATCAATAGAATGCCAGCCGATCAATTGAAAATGGATTGATTGAAAAATGTTGATCGATAGAGGAACTAAAGCTTTATTTTTGTTTCCTTATGCGCTGACCTGTGAAGGCCATGCAGGGCTTTGAGTTGTGAAACCAGAAGTCAATCATGGGAATGGCACTGACACACTGACCAGTGTGCATAGACCCACCAAATGGGTAGCTGTAACATTGAAAGGATTTGGATCACTTTGTACACCAGTCACTGAAAGCAATATTGCAGGAACAGAAAGCAGTTTGGAAGATAAATAGCCCATTGACCTTCATTTCAGGAGTATTGGAGTATTGGAGTAAGGGTGTCTTACTGCAGCTGTACAGGCCCTTGGTGAGACCCCATCTCGAACATTGTGCAGTATTTTGTGCGGTTTTGCTCACCTTACCAATAAAGGACAAATCTGACATTGAGGGAGAGCAGTGAAGGTTGACCAGACTGATCTCTGGGAAGACCGGTTTGTTGTGGGAGCAGAGTTTTAGGCGACTGGGCCTGCATTCCATGGGGTTTAGGAAAATGATTGGTGATTTCAGTGAAATATCTAAAATTCTGACAGGGTGAGACAGATTGGAAGCAGGGATGATAATTCCCCTGACTGGGACATCAAAGAACAAGGGGCCACAACATTAGGTACAGACAGGCCACTCTGCATTGAGATGAGAATAAATATCTTCACTCAGAGACTGCTGAACTTGGTCAATTTTCTGACACATAAGGCTGTGGAAGCCAAGACACTGAATATAAATGAGGAGTTCTGGAAATTAAAGGGATAGACAGAGAGCAGGAGCATCGTGTGAAGATAGAGGATCAGATATCATTCCATGTTTTTTCTCCAATAATTCCTGTGGAACACCGTGTTGTAGAAAATTATGCAATATTAATAATGCGGTCTATGGGAAAAAGTGGACAAGGGGCAAACCATTCCCCTCAAAAAAAAATCAGTAAAAACCAAAAATTTAAGTTAATCAACACACACGAGCATAGTCTAAGAAAATCTTTAAATCATATATTGTAATGAAACAATATTGTAAATGCAACACTTTCACACTAAAGCCACGTATTTCGGCACTGTAAGTTTCACCAAGCACTTCGCCAAAAAGCGCATGAGCCGACTGACCACATGATGCTGACATGGAATTCCATGTTGACATAAAGGTCTGTCTAAATGTAGACTACAATTCCTAGTTTCAGGCTCAGTTTCAAGGCTTGCAGAGCAGATTACATTCCTGCTTTAGTGAACACACTGAGGGAGCATTTTGCAGACAGAGGATCCTGAAGCTGGGTTTTGCTATTCAGCTGGTGCCGGGGATGGAATTGCGTTACAGTGAATGGGAGCTCGCTTTATAAAGAGGATGCACAATTCACGAATTGTGATGCAGACAAGTTGTGCTTAATAAACATGCGCTATCTGAGCTGCCTATATAACGAAGGGAGGATCAAAATTGATGGACCAAAGCAACTACTGCAGTTCCCATTTTATATATCCCGACGTTTAAACATGTTAAATGATATGAACACTGTATTGGGCACATCGCACTGAGGAGATCTTCTCCACTATCTAGAATGGGGGATGCTCAATGGGTTGAATGACCTCCTCCCTTCCTGATGTTTCTGTGCAGTCTGTGGGATAGCTCTGCAAGTCGTGTCACAAGCTCTCAGACGTTCGAAAGGTGGACCCTGCGGGTATGTCAGGACTGTGTTTCCCATTCCCATTTCCAACAACAAGGCTGAGACCGGGTGTTCTGACTCCGTTTATCCTTTAAGAATGATGAGCAGTTTGATACAATTGAGTGCCTTGCTTGGAAGTTTGAGAGACCATTGAAGAGTTTATCACATGCCGGTGTATCTGGAGTCACTTTTAGGCTAGACCAGGAAAGCACGGGAGACTCACTTCCTGAAACTACACTTGGGAAGGAAAATGGTAATCACAATTGACATTGGCTTCAAAGTCACTATTCCTGACACCAGATTTTAGATCTCGATATTTTATTAATTGTTTTTAAGTTCCACCAGCTGCCAGAGCATTAGCCTGGTCTGGATTAATAATCCAGTGACATTTCCACAGCAGCACCATCGCCACATGGGGACCTATCAGAAACCGCACTGAGCTGGTTATTCCTGTGCTGCTTGACAACTCTGTCAAAAAGTACTCCCACTAATGTGACTATCGTGATCGGATTGAAGGGGTGGTAATTAGACAGATTGTAGTTATTCTTCTGAGCGGACTGGATATAGTTGAGTAATTTTTCACATTGCCAGGGAGATGTCAGAGTTGGAGCTGGAATGAAACAGCTTCCCCAGGGACACGGCTTGTAGTGCAGCCCAAGTCTTCAGTCCTATTACAGGAATGGTGTCAGGGCCCATTGCCATTGGATCATCCACTCAACACTCCTGGCTGAGGATAGTGCAGACACTATACCCTTATCTTTTACACTGATGTGTAGAGCAGTCCATTATTTAGGATGGAGATACTTGTGGAGTTGTTTAGTAGTCCATTGACATTTATAATTGGATGTAGCAGGACTGCAACGCTTAGATCTGATCTGTTGGTCTTTAGATAATTTTGTGCTCTCTATCAGATGTTAATCCTGCTATTTGAAAAGTAACTGGTCAAGTACCATACCTTTAATCGTTTGTCATCAGGGTTAGATACACATGGTTCTGACTCTGGTATGTTCACCCACGCTCCTTACTGAACCATGGATCAGTTTGATGTTAATGGTAGATTGAGAGATTATCCCGGGGAAAAAAAGTTACAGAATGTGATTAAACACAATGCTGCTGCTGCTCTGATCTACATCATCACATGAATGCCCAGTTTGACCTGCAATATCTGTAGTTCAATTCTACTGACTGTCCCTGAATTCACACCGAGACCCATTCACCCATCAGCACTGTACTCAGTGATCTAACCTGGTTTCTGATGTGGTGGCATTTCCATTTTCATATTCTCATTCTGTTAGGATCTCTCCATGGTGTCACCCTTCCAATTTGTCACATTACTTAAATTCTTTAACATATTCATGTGAATCTTTTCCATTCCCGCAATGACATCTTCTATATTTAAAGTGAATGTGTTTCCCTCTGTTTCTCTCCCTGACCCCGGTTAAGAGCTCTGCAGTGCCCGTGATGCAGCCTTATACGCGTTAAGAGCCAATGAATCTGTGAAGCTGGTGTTACTGTTCACTTCCCTGGTACCCAGCGCTCAGTATTGGGCAGACCTTTTGAGTTTCTTTGACAGACCTCTGTGGAACTAGTTCAAAAACAGACATAGCTGAAGAAACTAAGCAGGTCTGGCAGTATCTTGTGGAATGAAAGCAGAGTTCATCTTTCAGGTCCAGTTTCTCCAGAAATATTTGTGTTTTTATTTCCAGTATCGATGATTATTTGATTATTTAAAAATTTGTGCTGTGCCTATTCAACCCCGGAGAAACTCAGCAGGTCTGGCGGAATCTGCACAGACAGAGAAACCGAGTTAGCGTTTCAAGTCCAGTGTGACACTTCTTCAGAACTGAAAAGTATTGGAAAATGGGATGTTTAATCCCTTGACAGAGGTGGGGGAGTGGGTGATGCGTAAAAGAGAGAGTGGCAAAAGATAAATAGGCTTTTAACGGTGGTGAACGAGTGGATGATGTGAAAGATGCGAATTGGGGGAAAGGGGTTCTCTCGATTGAGTGCAAGATAAAGAAGGCACAACCACCCAACGTCATAGCCAGACTGGGAGAGAGAATGTATGAAAATGGAGAACAGTCATAATGGGGTCAGGCGGTGAAGTTATCGAATTGAATATTAACTCCTACAGGCTGTAACGTACCAAAGTGTAAACTGAGGTGTTATTCGAGCTTGGGTTGTGCTTCACTGGAACATTGCAGCAGATCAGGACCGAAATGTTAGCATGACAGCAAGGTAGGTTATTGAAATGGGAAGCAATGAGAGGGTCAGCGTTTTTCCTACAGACAAAGTGCGAGTGTTCCTCATAGCAGTTTCTGTTTTGTCTCCCCAGTGTGAAGGATACTGCATTGTGAGCAGCAATGACACGATTTTTTAGTTTAGATTAGATTCAGCCCAACAAGTCCATACCGATACTCTGAAGAATATGCCACCCAGACCCATTTCTCTCAAATGGATCTAACACTATGGGCAATTTAGCGTAGCCAATTCACCTGCCGTGCACTTCTTTGAACTGCGTGAGGAAACGGAGCACCCGGAGGAAACCCACGCAGACACAGGGAGAACGTGCAAACTCCACACAGTCACCCGAGGCTCTAAATGAACCCGAGTACCTGGTGCTCTGAGGCAGCAGTGCTCACGACTGAGCCACCGTGCTGGCCTCCAACTGTGTGGAGACTGATTTGAAACAGTACAAGTGAATGAGAATGCAGTGGGGGCGGCAATGTGGGAGATAGGTCAGTCACAGAATAAGGCCCTGTCCACCGTAGTTAGGGGATTCCTGGTTAGAAGGAAAAGCGCTCATGTCAGAGGCAGCTCACTGGAATGTGGCATAATCAATCAGAATTGTCAGAGTTGGAAAAACTGGGAGAAAGGAGTCACCCTCCGCTGATCATGTGTTCAGCCACATGCAGAAGTTCCTTCTAAATGACTGAAAAGAACCAGACATTAAATGGAGGAGTTCTGACTCACATCTGGTCAGAAGCATAATGTGAATAGAAACCCAGAGGAAGGTCAGTGGGTCTACATGGGCAGACATTCAAGCAGATATCCCATTATGCTCAGCAATTATTTGTTTCTGCTCAAAAAGAACGACTTGATGAGGAGATGAACCACCCATGGTTGACTAAAGCTCTCAAGGATACTATTCAATCACAAATTGATGAGCATTGATATCGGACCAGATTTAGGATGTTTATTTCAGGGACTACTGGCAGATGCTAGGCATGAATTTCAGCGGTGCTTCCTGAATTATCCCAGAAACCCCTGCCATTGCTGTTCCATCCTCTTCCCTGCTCCTCTCCTCTTCCTGATTCCAGGTTCTCCCTCTCCAATTACAAAACATATTATCTCACATAATGGTCCCTCCCCACATCATCTTAAGCTCTTTGATCCAGTCTACCTTCCCTGCACTAGCATCAAGTTGCATTTTGTGCTGCCACTTTGCCTCTGGTCTCAGTGTGGCTCAGCCTCTCCATTCACGCTGTTTTACACCTTCCACTCACATCTCATTCTGGAAAGTTTCCTTCTTGGAGTAAACCTTATTGAAAATATCTCTCCCCCTTTGCCCTGAATTCACTCAGCGATCCAAATTTCAAAAAGTATACTCAGTCTACATTTCACTCTGCTAAAGGTAACTGCATTCTTACCGTTTGGTATAAGAATTCCCTTCATTACATAGATCTGGCCAGAGATACGTTTTCACTGTAGAGATCATCACCCCCGTTAGACAAAGGAACTCAGGTGTTTGATGCCTTTTTGGCACTAGTAAGAGTTTCCTGCTGCCTTGGTAATGTAACATGGAGAAAAACAAATCATAGTATGAGGTTTGGGCTGAGTGTTGTTTACCTGTCATTTTTAATCTGTATAGGTTAGATGGTTTTTTGAAGTTGGCTCTGTGGGTCGGCACATCATCGAAGGCAGAAGGGCCTATACTGTACTGTCATGTTCTAAGTAATATTGATGAAAAGGAGGTCATCTGGAAAGTAATTGTAGAGGAACATGCATAGAAACTAGAAGCTGATGTGGGCTATTTGGCCTCTCGCGTTCTGACGTTCAACATGACTGACTCCTTACCGATTTGTATCCAACAAACCCTCAAAAGTGCTTGATCCCCTTCTTAACGGGAATATGAATACATGCACCCCCACCCTTAAATTTATGCAAATAATCCATCTCCATTATATTTTTATGGTTTGACAAACGTAATGAGGAGGTCAGATGAACAAGATGATGCAAATGTCTGAGATGAGGAATTGCGAAATCGTCCAATAGAAGAAAGGAAATAAGATGAGCGATGACAGAGTTACATAAAGCAATGCAATCTGCTGCGTGCACTTCTGCTTTATTTGCAAAACGTTTTATGCAGGTACAATAAGTAATGAGGCAACGTCACAGAATTGTATCAGTTATTGTGAGCAAAATTAAATATAAATGTAGATGTTAATGTTTCAGTTGTATCAGGCACTGGGTGTTGGCAAGTTCAGTTACTGAGATAGCTAGTCTGTCAAACAGAACGATACTAATAGCATGGGTTTAATTCCTGCGCTCACTTGATAGTTTAATTGAATATAACATATCTGCAGAGTGGATCCTCTGAAAGAGAAGCATCTAGGAACTATTTTTGCGATAATGAGCTTGCACCAGTGCAGTGCCACAGGGATCAGTGCTGGGGCCGAAAGTATTAACTGCACAATGAGTTGGGTGATAGAAATGAAAGTACAACCTCCATATTTGTGAGTAACACAAACAGAAGTGGGAAGGCAAATGGTGAGGATGATGCACGGAGTTTATCATGAGATAGAAAAAAATAAGGTGAGTGCACAAAAAGTTGGCATCTGACATATAGCGTTGGAAAGCTTGTACTGATTCACTTTGTCAGGTAAAATAGAAGAGTGAATCTAATTTACAAGAAAAAAGACTCAGGAATTTCAGGCCCTCGGCTTGACAGTTAAAGGTTGGCATGCAATTCAGCAATTATTGGAAATTGAAATGCACTATTAACAATTATTTCAAATGTGGTGGTGCATAAATATCATTCTAAACATGTCCACGTTTCTATGCAGACTGAACGTGCAAAACTGTGAACGGTTCTGGTCTAATTTTCTAAGGAAATATATAGAGGAGATAACAGACGTATTGGTAGCAGATGGGAGAAGCTCCACAGAATTAATCCTGAGAATTGAGGTATTTTCTTATGGAGTAAGTTTGAGTAGCTTAGTGAAAAACCCATTGGAGTTTGGAAGAATGAGAGGAGATCTCAATGAAAATAAAACCAGATTGTCAGTCGGCTTGACAGGCTCATTGCCAACAAGGTTGTCTCAATTTGTGGGAGAGTCCAGGATTAGAGGGTATAGCCTCAGTCAAAGAGAGCATATCTTTATGAGGGAGGTAAGGAGTGCCTTCTCTCTCAGAGGGTTACTGAATGATAGGCCTATTGAAACCCTGTCGCTAAGTCTCATCAAAGCAAGTGGTGGACATATTTCTAAGCAGCAAGAGCTATGGAGATAAGGCAAGAAGGCGGATTTGAGGATAATCAATCAGCCATAATGGGAATGAATTGTGGAGCAGAATTGATTTGTTGAACAGACGATGTTAGCTTAAGGTCTGATAAACATTCTATTGGATCCTGACAGATTAGCTGTGGATAGAATGCTTCGACTTATGTATAGCATGCAAACATATAGTTCATTTGTTAAACATGAAGGATCACCAATTCAAAACAGAAATTAACTTTCCTTTCTGCAGGTGGATTTATTTTGGATTTCTCGAGCTGAAAATTTTGTGGAAGCAGAGACACTAAACACCTTTTAAGGCAGAAGTAGATAGGTTCTAGGTCGGGAAAGGGTTGAACAGATTTGCAGATTACTTGGGAATGCAGGTTCAATGCTATAATCAGCTCAGCGTGACCTTATTCAGTCAGGGTAAGCAGAAGGAGCCGAACGGCATGCTCCCAGTTCGGCTGCCTCCGTTTGTACATTCTTTGACATCATTTTTAAAAAATCGTACACAACTCATCTATGATATCAAAAGATAAATAGCAATGTTAAATCTGTAGGTGGAGCCACCAATAATTTACATCCTCATTTTTATATGCACGTTGTGAATATTATACAGTTCTTTATCAATTCATTCCTCTCTCCTGAGCGCACTCATGTAAACAAGGCCAGCTTATCACCTTTTCACAAAAGAGAGCCTGAATATCTGAAGTTTCAATTGAGTAAACTTCCTCTGGCAGCATACAAGGTATTTGCATACTTAGAAAATCGACTGACCAAATCTGCAGATAGGATTCAAGATGTAAACTCACGAATTCCTGCTTAGCTGTAGCCCAGCATCCTTACTGAAATGTTCGATACCACTCCCCCCACCCCCATCTCTGCACACAGACAATGAGGAAGCTGTGCTCTGTATCTTACACAGGCTATGCTTTTGTTTTGGTGATCAATCTTTTGGAGGCTGTAACATTATTTAATTTGTGAAGTACTTATTCTAAGTATCATATCAATGATAGAAGTAGTGACATGCTCTATGTTTTACAAATTCATTTCTATTTCTGCCTTCTGCTCCATAGATCATTCCTGCATTAATCAATACTGACTGTTCTGTTATAACACATGAGCCCATATCATCAAACTCTGCTGTGATTTCCCACATGTACTGATTTTATTCCTCTCCGAGCTTTTACCTGAGCCTGAACAAGTTTGTACGCAATCTCAGCATTCTATTTTAAATTGAATTGGGTTTCTTCCTAATTTTCCTATCTGTCCCCAAACCTTTCCCCATTTCACAGCTCTATTGCAGCCTTGATACGCATCCCTTCCTTAGACACTTTGCTTCTGAAAACTTCATCCATTTCTCGGTCTGCTCCAGTCTCAACTATTCTAATAATCGTCTCATTGGCGTTTCACTTCATACCCTCCATGAACCTCAGTTTATCCTCAACTCTGCTGCTTGTCCATCAACTCACACGGAGTCTAATTCACTTATCACCCCTATAATCGTTGACCTACAGTGGCTTCTGGTGTGGCAATATCTCATTTTAAAGTTCTCATTCTTGTCAGTGTCTCTCTCTGGCATCACGTCTTCAATTAGTACCATTCCTCAAATCATTTCTCATAGATCCCTCAAATTTGTTTTCCCTCCAGATTTGTGCTTAAAATGAATGTGTTTCTCTCTGTTTCCCTCCTTGACCATTATTTGAGCCCCTGTACAGTTGATGGTACTGTGTCATTGCTTGTATTTTCATTCACTTCCTAATGTGTCACACGTGAAGCTCCCTGTCGGACAGGGATATCTGCAACTTTGACTCATTACTTTCACAATTATTCTCTGTCAATCCATTGAAACTCAATGTTAATCATCGTCAGCTGATCATACTTGAATCCAAATGGAAAATCCCTTGGAAGTTTGTGAAGAATCAGGCATGAATTACAGACTTTGGTCTGCAGGTACAAGAAGTGGTTAGGAAGGCAAATGTAATTTTCTCCTTCATTGCTAACGAGGTTGAGTTTAAAAGCAGAGAGGTAATGTTGCAGCTGTACAAGGTGCTGGTGAGATCACATCTGCAGTATTGTGTGCAGATTTTGTCTCTCTACTTGAGAAAGAATGTACAGGCACTGGAGGAGGTGCAGAGGAGGTTGTTTCCAGCGTTGAGGAGGTTTGATTTATGAGTAGAGACTGAGTAGATCGGGATTATGTTAGTTCGAATTCAGAACAATGAGGGGGGATCTAATGGAAACATATAAAATAATGAAGGGAATGGATCAGATAGAAATAGACTGTATGTTTTCATAGACATGTGAAACTAGAATAAGACTAGAGGAAGCAGATTTAGGCCTGAATTGAGAAAGAATATCTTCATCCAGAGGGTTGTTAATCTGTGGAATTCTTTGCCCAGTGAAGTAATTGTGCTATTCAGGAAACTGTTTTAAAGTAAGGTGTATTTTTTTCTAAAAATTGAATACAATAACGGATACAGTGAGAGGTTGAGTAAGTGGAGCTGAGTCCACAAAAAGATCAGCCATAATTTTATTGAATGACGGAGCAGGGTCGAAGGGCTGGACGGCCTACTCCTGCTCCTAGTTCTTATGTTATAATCAACAGCTTAAGCACTTGTTGCTAACAATGAGTTGGAAAATAGACCGAAAGGAATTTCAGTTGATAACGTTGGCAGAAATTTAAATCAACATTTCACAATGATCAGACATGATGGGGAGACGATGGCCTTGTAGTGTTATCGCTAGATTGTTAATCCATAGACTCCGATAACGTTCTGGGACCCAAGTTCAAATTCTGCCACGACAGATGGTGAAAGTTTATTTCAATAAAAACAATCTCGAATTAAGAATCTCATGATGACCATTAACCCATTGTCAATTATTAGGCAAACCTCTCTAGATCTCTAAAGTCCTTTAGGGAAGGAATCTGCCATCCTTACCTGGTCTGGCCTACATGTGACTCTTGTCCCATAGCAATGTGGTTGACTCATAACTGCCCTCTGTGCAATTAGGGATCGGCAACTAATGCTGACCTAGCCAGTGATTCCCTAATTCGGTGAACAAATTTAAAAAACATCAAAAAGGAATTGATGAGATGGTAAACTTTGTATGATTAGTAAATATAGACAGGGTGAGTACCCAATGGAAAGAAAGGCGCACAAATGATGAAAACTGCTGGTAGACCAGAGGTTTGGGAGTATATTTTTAGAGCACAAAAGCTGAAAGACGTAAAGCAAATAAAGTTGGGGACAATTGATTTAGCAAGGTCAATTGTTGCAAAGTATACACAAAAACAGCACGAGGCTGCGTGTGGAAATAAAAATAATAATAAAAAAGTTAAAACATTTCTTGGAACAATTGGAAGATGACATCAGGAAATTCCACACAGGAAAAACGGAAACTCTCAAATAACTCAAACAACTATTTTATATTAGTTGTGACACTGTTTCGACAGAGAATATCCCAAAGGATCGCCTTACTTCAGGACAACCCATTTGATAAAGGAAATGATTACGGATAAACTATCCACCAAACGCCAGTGGTCTGTTTCCTGGATTTCGAAACAATGTGCTCCAGACATATTCCTGGCATTTGTTGAAATATCACTACAGTCCAAGGGGATTTCAGTGGATTCAAAGATCTTATTGTGATGCCTGTCTTCAAGGAGGGAGGAATGCAGAAAACAGGAAAATAAAGGCCAGGTAGCTCTATGTCTATTAATAGGAACTGCTCGTGTCCATTATAGTGTGATTTACAATAATTTAATGGAATCAAAGAGACTCAATAGAGTTATCTGAAAAGGAGAAGCAGTGATAATAAAAGTGAACCCTTAGATTGTGTAATTAGATTTGGTAAGCATTTTGTAAAGTACCATATAAAGCGTATATTGCACAAGGTCGGAACGTGTGGGTTATTGTTCAGAGATTGAACATTTGAAAAAACACAAAGGGGTGAGTCCTGATGAACATGTCTGTGTGAGTTCAGAGAGACATAATAAGTGGAGTGCCACAAATGTCAGCCCTTGGACTCCCAGTTGCTTACTCTCTGTATTAAAGTTGTTTTTGTTGCGGGGAGGGGGGTGGGGGTGGTGGGGGTGGTGGGATGTAGAATGCAATCAATGCATATTTGATTATGGTAACGATAGGTTGGAGTGCATGGTGTGATAAGGATGTAAGAAATCTGCACTGTGTAATTGGAAGATGGAGTTCATTTTAATCAAGTTTGTGGTCAAGCACTTCAGAGGGAATAATAAAAAAACAAATGGTTATTTATATGGAGGGAGACTGTGAAAGCAAAAAGACCAGTGCAGAGAGATTTGGGTGTTGTTGTGCTTGCAAGGTTTGAGAAACCATAAGGAGTGATCAATTTCCACGACTGGATCATGTGTATGCCAGGGCGTTGTGGAAGGAAAGATATGTAGGTTCGAGAGTTGGGCTGAGAAGTTGCAAATGGAGGTCAATCCTGTCAAATGCGAGGTCATGCTTTTTGGAAGATCCAATTAAAGAGCGAATTATGCAGTAAGTTGAAATGTCCAGAGGAAAATTAATGTACAGAGAGATCTCTGGGTGTTCAAGTCCTTTGATCCCTGAAGGTGGCAATGCAGGTTAATAGATTTGTCAAGAAATCATATGAAATGTTTTCCTTCATCGAACTAGGTATTGCGTTCAGGATTTGGCAGGTCATGTTACATTTCAATAAGACTATGGTCACCCACATTACCAAAACGATGTGTATGATTTGGAGAGAGTACAGAAGAGATTCACTAGGATATTACCTGATATGGAGGGTGCAAGCTATGAAGAGAAGTTCAGTAGATTAGGATTATTTTCATTAGAAAGACAGCAGTCAGGAAGGGGGAATATGAAAGAGGTCTACAAAATCATGAGAGGTAGAGATAGGGTAGAGAGCAAGAAGATTTTTTTCCCCAGAGTGGCGTACTGAATTTCTGGTGACCACGAGTTCAACGTGAGATTGGATATGTTGATGGGAGGGATATGTGGTAAATTCATTATGCAGAGGGTGGGGGTGCCTGGAATGCATTGCCAGTAGTGCTGTTAGTGATGGACACAATAGCATCATTTAAGATATATCTAAACAAATATATGAATGGGCAGGGAGCAAAGGGATACAGATCCTTAGAAAACATGCTTTGATAGAAGAACTGGATCGGCACAGGATTGGAGGGATGAAGGGCCTGTTCCTGTGCTGAAATATTTTTCGTCTTTCTTTGCTCTTTGTTCTTTTAAACCAAGGGAAACCAGCAGATATAGTTCAATCATTTATACACACAAGTGAAGTACTGGAGGGTGGCTAATGCTGCGCCTTTAGAAAGGCCGGAAGGAAAAGCATGGAAACGATAGACTGTGTGTCTGACATTGGTGATGAGTAAGTTGTTGGAAGGGATTCTGAAAGATAAGATTTACATGCATGGAGAGAGAAGGGCTGATTTGTGTTGGTCAGAAAGATTTTGTATGAGAGGAATCATGTCTTATAAACATGCTTTTAACTTGTTTTAAATGAAGTAAACATAAAGATTGTCGCAAAATGGTAGATGTGTTTTAAATGAACATTAGCAATGCCTTTGATAAGGTTCTGCATGATAGACCAATTAATAAAGTTAGAGCACATGGGATTGAGGGTAAGCTTGGTAACTAGATGTAAATTCGGTTTTACAGAAGGAGACAGAATAGACGATTTTTGTTTCGCCTGGAAGCTTATAAAAAGCAGTGTTCCACCAGGGTCAGTACTGGATGGACTTTTGTTTGTCATTGATGTAAAAGGTTAGGATGATCATATCAAAGGCATAGTTGGTACATTTACAGATGACTCTAAAAGTGCTGTTATATTGGACAGTGAGACAGTTGTCTGTGATTGCAAAGAGATATTGTACAATTAGGTCAATGTATTGAGGAGTGACAGATGGAGATTAGATAAACTAAATGTGAGGTACTGCATTTCGGTAAAATAAACAAGTGCACGACGTAAAACAAATAATTATACGGTCCAAGGTAGTACTTCAGGCCATAAAGATTGAGGGATTTTGGTACATTATTCTTTGAACTTTGTACCACACGTGGAAAAAAAATACTTTAGAAGGCATTTAGCACATTCGCCTTCGTTAATCAGACGTTTCACTTTAGGTGTCGGTATTTCATACTGAGGTTGTACAAGACATTGATAAGGCCTCTTTTGTTGTAATGGGTCCAGTTCTGATCATTCAGTCAGGGGAAGGGCATTATTAAGCTTGTTAGAGTTAAAATATATTTACAGGAACTTTATTAAGAACGGAGGGATTGGGGTATAAGGAGAGATTGGATTGGATCTTATTTCCTTGGAGGGCAGAAAATCCAAGGGTTACATTATAAAATCATGAGGGATATTGATAAGGTGAATGGCATGTTTCTGTTCCTTCGGACGGAGGAAGTCAAAACCAGCGAGAATATTTTAAAGTGAGAAGAGAAAGATTTCAAAAGTACATGCGGGGCAAGTTGTTCTTACGTAGAGATATTAGTGTGTGTAATGCACTTTCAAAGGAAGTGGCAGATACAGGTACAGTTACAACATTTAAAAGATGTTTGGGTAGGTACAAAAATAGGAAAGGTTTGGAGGGATATGGGCCAAACTCAGGCTGGTAGTATTAGTTGAACAAAAGGTGTGGTTCCATGATGTTCGATTCTGTGACTATGATTCTTTTACCTTTTATTTAAAAAAAGGTTAATGACTTTCCAATATCTGTGCCAAAGTGAATACTTATTCTTAAAATGAATTCCCTAGTTTTAGTCTCCCAAACAAGAGGAAATGTCCATCAGGTATTCACCTGATACACCGTTTTCAAGATCTTGTTTAGTACAATAGCAAGAACACTTACACTGGGACCTAAAATGCATATCTTTCATAATACAAAGCCTTCAACTCACATACAATAAAGTGAAGTATCTTTGGAAGTTTATAAATGTAATGAATCTTTTTTTCCAGAAACCAAAAGCACGTTGGATAACAGATATAAACCGATCCCTGGAGTATTCCACTGCTTTCAGTTTTTCAACCTGAAAATCAATATAAAATTCTACACACAACTTCCTGTTGTAAATCAGGAACAAAAGCAGAATTTCCTGGAAAATCTCAGCAGATATGGCAACTTCTGTGAAGTGAAATCAAAGTTAACATTTTGGGTCTGAATGGTGCCCTTCCTCAGTTTGAATCTTTATTTTTGTCAGTTTAGGATTCAAAACATTTTACATTGCATCAGGCGTGATCTCAGCGATGCCCTGTACTAATGCAATATAACATTCCTACGATTAAACCCGATACCCTTAGCAGCATCATTCCATTTACTTTCCTAATCATTTGCTACACATGGTGACTAACTTTACATGATTCATACAACAGTACACACAAATCCTTGTGTGTCACTGAGTTCTGAAATCTCTCACCATTTAAACAGTTACTGATTTTATATCCTTCTTCCAAAACACCCACTCTAATAATCCACATTAAACAGTTTCTGCTGAAGATTTTCGCACTAAACCACCCCTGTCTCTATCCCATTGCTGACTCCCTGAGTGCAGTTGACAAAACATTGAATGACTATCTTGATAAATTAGTTCGTATAGCTTCAATCCATCGGGTCATCCAAATAACTGTAACTAGTGGATTACCTCGGAGATTAATATATAGCGTTTTACAACCTGCAAACCAATATTAATCTCGAAGCACTACTTCCAGTTATATTCAGGAGGCTGCTGTGATTGCTCAGCACCGAAGGCAGTTCGGATGGCGTCGTCCTGTGCTGTGGAGTGTGTACTGGAGGGCTGAATACCATCACCTCGTTTTTCTCTAACTCCTTAGAGGGGCAGAATGGCCTCCCGCTGTCTTATTGCCTTACTGGCTGAATGTGGTCTTTCTCTCCCTCTGTAACAGCATTGAGGGGTGCATTGAGAGATCAACACAGGAGGTAGGATCATCAGTTGGCCAATCGCCCCCTCAGGCCTGCTGCAACATTCAGAATGCTCTTGGCTGATATGATTGTGGCTGAGCATCCTTTTCCTGCCTGTTCCCAATAAACACTGACTCTGTTGTCTATCAATGGTCAGTTCAGCTCAGCCTTGAATACTTTCAATAACCCAGTCTTCACTGTTCCCTGGGAATGTGAAAATCGACAAGGAGAAAAAATCCTTAACTCAGTCTTAATTAGAAGGCGCTTATTTTATAATACATTTGATCAGATTAGATTAAATTAGAGTGAATTAGATTCCGTACAGTGTGGACACAGGCCCTTTGGCCCAACCAGTCCATACTGACCTTCTAAAGAGTAACCCACCCAGACCCATTTCCCTCTGACTGATGCACCTAACGCTATGGGCAATTTAACATGGCCAACTCACCTGACCTGCACATCTTTGGACTTTGGAAGAAACCGGAGCACCGCGAGGAAACCCAGACACGGGGAGATTGCGCAAAATGTGCCAACCTCACAAAAAAATCACCACTGCTTTTGAGGAACAGAAAATAACAATAATTAGGAATAGACAAAAACCATTCAGCCTTCCAAACATGCCCCACATTACCACTGACTATATTTTGGTTAAATATCTATCAAAGTCAGCCTGCACAGCACCCTCACAAAGCCATTTCCAGATATCAAAGAATCATAAGAAACGAGAACAGAATTAGTTCCATCAAATCTGCTCTGCTGCATGATCATGGCCGGTTTGTTTCTCAACCACATACTCCTCACTCCTCCCAATTACCCTTGATTCACTTATTAATCAAAAGTTTACCAAACCTTATCTCGAAGACGCTACTGTGTTACTATGTTTGCATGTTTGTTCATATATGAGTGTCTGTATGTATGTTTGTGCATGTGTCTGTTGTAGATTTAAGGTATTATTTTATCCTGGACTCTTTTAAATTTAAGTTTTCATGAAGAGTTATCGAGCAATCTTCCAGAGCAACTCGAGTAAATAGTTTGTGAGACCTTAGTGTTTTTTAAAAGTTGGAACAATAGAAGCAGCCTCAGTGAGTACAGTCAAGGTCTCAAAGAAGCAGGGCGTATAGTCGGCAGTTTGCAGCAGTTGTAGCCGGGACCTCACCAGGGTTGAACGCTGTACTACATCTCGCTGGCTGCTACTTTCTCTGAATTTTCCTTTCTGGGTTGCAGTAGTTGCAGCTCCTGCAGTTTGCTGCTTCTGAATTTTGTGCCCAGGGTGTGGTTCTCTGTGGTGGATTGAGAATGTGATAGAACTAATGACTTCAACTGATATGGCAATGCTTTTACCTTTGTTCTCATTCTTGTGCTTGGACCCTCCAATTTCTGACTCTACCAGCCTGTCCCATTCTTCAATCTATCTCCATCGTTCAGTAACGTGTTGTCCCATGTGTTATTGTCCATTTCAAATGTGAATAAAACTGTTCTATTTCCCTGGCCTTTGACATTGTTCACCCTGGAGAATTGGGATTCACTGCGATAAACCTCAGTAAGATCACTCCTCAGACTCAACACTCCAGGGAATATAGCCCCAGCCTATTCGAACTCTCTGTGTAGCTCAGCATCACCCACTCCTAACACCAGCAACATACTTGTAAAAGTTTTCTGCACTCTTTCAAATTAAACAACATCTTTTCTAAAGCAGGGAGAACTGAATTCAAGGCAGTATTATGGAGTCGCTGAACCTAGTGTGTTGGCGAAAGTGAGTATTGCAGGTACTGAAGATTAGGGTCGATAATGTGGTGCTGGAAAAGCACAGCAGTTCAGGCAGTATCCGAGGAGCAGGAAAATCGATGTTTCAGGCAAAAGCGATCTCGGATGCTTCCAGCCTTGCTGGGATTTTCCAGTACCACACTCTGAACCCAGTGTATATCCCAAATGGTCTCCTTGTTCAAATACCGCAATTTTCCCTCCCACGTGTTCGACGATGCCCTCCAGCGCATCTTATCCACTTCCTGCACCTCCGCCCTTGAATCCCACCCTTCCAAACGCAACAGGGAAAGTACACCCTGGTCCTCATCTTCCTCCCTACCAAACCTCTAGATGCAATGCATCATCGCCCCCCATCTTGGCCACCTACAAACAGACCCCACCACTAGGGTTATATTTCCCTCCCCACCCTACCTGTGCTCCATAAAGTCCATTCCCGCGCAACTCCCTTGTCAGGTCCACGCCACCCACCAACCCACCCTCCCATCTTGGCACCTTACCCTGCCACCACAGGAGTTGTAAAACCTGCACCTTCACCTCCGCCTCACCTCCGTCCGATACCCCAAAGGAACCTTCCACGTCAATTGGATTTTTACCTGCACTTCCACACATGGCACCGACTGTATCCGTTGCTCCCGATGTTAACTCGTCTACATTGGGGACACAGGACACCAACTTAGGGAACACTTCAGAGAACATCTGTGGGACACCTGCACCAACCAATCACTCCGCACCATAGCTGAACACTTTAACTCCCCCTCCCACTCTGCCATGGACATGCACGTCCTGGGCTTCCTCCACCTCCATTCCTTAACCACCCGACGTGTGGAGGAAGAAAGCTTCATCTTCCGCCCTGTGACCCTAAAACCACATGGGATCAATGATGATTTCACCAGTTTTCTCATTTCCTGAACCCCACCTTATCCCAAATCTAACCTTCCAACTCAGCACGGCCCTGTTGATGTGTCCTACCCGTCCATTATCCTTCCCACCTATCTCTTCCACCCTCCTCTCCGACATACCACCTTCATCTATCTATCACATTCTCAGCTACCTTCACACCAACCCCACCCCATCCCATTTATCTCTTAACACCCTCTTTCCTAATGAAGGGTTTACACACAAAATGTTGATTCTCCTGCTCCTCGGATGCTGCCTGACTGGCTGTGCTTTTCCAGCACCACATTCCTGACTCTGATCTTCAGCATCTGCAATCCTCAATTTCTCCCTGAGTTCGTGTATCCAGAAATGTCCTCACCAGACATCTTATGCAGATGGTCTGACATTTAAACCCTGTCTCCTTTTATAGACAGAGTGGGACATGAACAATCCTGCTGTGCTCTTACAGTACCCGTACATTCAAGGAAAAATATTTTAATAATGTACGATTCATAGTCCATCCAGTAACCCTCATCCATTCCACCCAGACTGAGTAAATATTCCCTTTTATTGTGATATGAGATGTGATGTAAGGAAGGGGTTAACTGAGCCTGTTTGTTCAGTGATTGTGATTACTGTCAGTCTCCATGGGTTCTAAATACCCCAGTGGAGAGTTCCCATCTTTTAATCATAAATGGGTGCCGTTCAATGTGTTATGCCAGCGTATGAGCAGGAGAATCACCAACAGCACTAACAGGGATCAGCAGCTCCAGACAGAAGCGAGGAGAGATGAGAATCTGAGAACAAAAGACTGGAATATTCCAACAATGGATCAGAATCTGAGAACATTAGACTGGAATGTTCCAACAATGGATAGGAGTTTATCCTCTTTAATTCTGTATCTTTCTATGCATTATGGTCGGTTGTCATTATCATGGCGGATCTATTATGCAGTTCGCATTATTCAATATTTTTATTATCCTCTCCTGTCTATCATTGGTGTACCTGGTAAGTCTCACTGTCCAGATTTTTTTCTATATACCAGTTACGACTGCATTTGTGTTCTTTTGTGTAGTCTACGCTTCTTGCCTCCAATAGTGTTCCTGTTGAGACTTTGAATCCAGTTCAATTCCTGTCTCTCTCTTTGCATCTGGCAGTATTACTCATGGGTCTCTATGCTGACCTACTCAGTTGCAGATATGAACCATTGTCTCTCTGCCCTTGTTATTTGAATATTGGGAGTGTGGAGGTCATTGTCGTCTATTATGTTTACAAACTCCATTTTCTTCCTGGGGCTCCATCCCACCCCTGGCCAACATCTTTTTTCATTCATTTCTTAGTCTTGGGCATCGCTGGTTGTCCACCATTAATAGCCCATTCCTATTTGCCCTTGAAAAGGTGGTGAACTGCCTTCTTGAATTGCTGCAGTCCACTTGCTGTGGGTTTACCCACAATGCCAGTAGGGACGGAATTCCAGAAATTTGACGAAACGATTCTGAAGCAACAGCAGTGTATTTCCAAATCATGGTGGTGGTGGTGGGTCGGGGGGGGCGGGGGGGTGGTGGGTGGGGGGTAGGGGAGGTAGTTGGTGCGTGTAGGCGAAACTTGCAGGTTTTGTTTGAAACAAATCAATCACAACTTTGGTGATCCCTTTGGCCATGAGCTGATTCCTCACACCATGCCCTGACCATTATTAACTTTAACTACACACTGTTCCAGAAAGTACTTCACTGTCTTAACTCATCTGCTGTTTGAACCTTGAGCTGTGAAATACAGACTTAATGATGACAACAATCTGCTGCTGACACTCTCAGGTTGAAATCTGCAGAAACAAATCTGATTCGAGCTCAGACCAAAATTCCACCCATCTGGCATTGCTGTGCACGCTGCTCTATATCGCTATAGTGTCTGGCAATGTCTTTATTTTACAATCCTTAAGCACTTTAACTCATCTGTTCATGAAGCTTCCCTTAGTCTCTCTGTGTCGTTTATCCAAATCCCTGCCAGTGGTTCATATTTAATCTGTTTTCCTTCAGGTGAATTTTCTCTCATGCAATAATTCTTGCATTCAACACACAAATGCATCGCACGCACGCGCGCACACACACACACGTGCATGACACACACACACACACACACAGACACAAACACATGCATGCTCACGCACATGCACATGCACACACACACCTTCACTTATACTGGTCCAATGGAGATGGAAATCTTCCCCTTTTAGACAGTAATCTGTTGTGTGTATCATTCCCATATGATAATAAAATTTTGCAATACTCCCGTGCTGGGTAGATAGTGAAGTTTACTGAGCAATACACTAGCATAGTGTGCACATCTCTCCATGCTGGGCTGTCATCTTGTCCCAGCGTACGTTGTTTGAAATGTTCTGTGAAGCAGTTTCAGAATTAGATTGAACAAACCATTTCAATTCACCTGAAAATATCTTTATTCAATGTTCTCATTCTTTTAATTTTGCGATCGAAGGATTCACTCCTCCAGTTGGTCCCACTGCTCTGTCTTTTTCCCCATATTTCCACAGTAGGTTCTCAGGTAATTAACTATCTGTTTCTCTCTTTAATGTGAATCTCTCTTCCCTCTGTACCTTTCCGTGACCTTAGTTTCTGGCTCCCTAGTGTATCGACTGCTGGCATGGTGAAGCTCAGAGACAATGAAATGGTGTGTGCCAGGCTGTTGTTCACTTCCCGGCGTGTCCCATGTGGTGCTCCATGGACAATGGGGTGTATGTCAGGCTGTTTGCATCCCTATCGGAGGAGGTATCTGGGGAGTATAAGGTGAAGAAAGCATATGAGCTTGTGCCAGAAGCCGACAGACAGTGTTTCAGGAATCTAAAAAAGGGTCCCTGATTTAAACGCAAATTGAGTTGAAAAGAATCAAAGTAATTTTGAAAGGTGGGTAAGGGTATAAAAAGCTGAGAAAACCTATGACACTCTTAGAAAGGTTCTTTTTTTGAAGGAGTTCAAAAGTTCACTTCCTGCAATAGTGAGAACTCGCGCAGAAGAGCAGATTAGAAGAAGAAATGGCTGATGATTATGAGTTCATCCATAAATCAAAGTTTGGATACCATGATGGATTGAGAAGAATGCATGAGAACTTCTTAAAATATACACCTGTGAGAGTAAGATTGACTAGCATAGGCCAGGAGTAGCTGGAAAAGACCTTACAACATTAAGAGGTACAGAGGCATGTAATTTCTTGATGCTGAGAAATGAGGAGGCATGTCATTCAGAAGAACTATTGGAGAGATGCAAATTGCTCCATTATGTAACGTGTGGTTGGTGTGTCCGGTGAAACCATCAACATAAATGTTTCACAACTGGGAAGGAGACTTTGAGCTTGGTGTTGGTGTCACAACATTTCAGCATTTAACTTGCAAATAACATGCCCAAGACAAATCTATATACGATCATAACGCCTAAACGTCTTTGGAGAAATTTAGGGACAAAACATCTGGTCTGTTCAGATATAGTTTTTTATTGCTGCCATTCAGTTTGGAAGTTATACAGGTGACAGGACAAGAAACTACTTGCTGACAAGTTGCCGAAACTTGAATGAAGAAAGACAGAGGCCTTCTGCGGCAGGAGCATACAGACTGAAATAGAATGGAGTTGTGAATGTTTGCATACTTACTGTCAATGTCGTATATATGTAATGTAGTCCACTAATAGAGTAAGAAAAATGTCTTTAAAAAGAAGCTGCTGTTGTGTATTAATGTTTCATTTTGTCAAAGGAAGAGATGTGACAATGCTATCATTTTGAAAATGTTATCTTCTCTTTTTTTTGAAGAGAAGTCTTAAAGGCAGAGATGCCGAACTGCCTACTGAAAACGGCTGAAGTAACTAACTTACGAGGCCTTTAGGTTTTATTAAAACAGTGGCAACAATTGTAGGGCAGTGGCCAGCTCTCCCAGACCAGATCTTCTCAGTTGATTTTAGCTGCAGCATTCAGAAGCTGCTCGGTGTCCCAGGCGGGTTGGAAACTTCAATACATGATCCCGGGCTGCTCCTCTCTCTGAAAACTCTCTTGAAGTTGCTTCTTCCTGGATTGGAGAACTGCACCTAAGATTCTGTGTTTGAATGTACTTTTCTGTCAAGGAACATGTTTGTGGGATGTTCCTGTATTAGCACAGTTAATTAGTAGAAGGCACTGTATCTATTGTTTGCATAAGTGTTCCAATTGAGAAGCTATCTCATATTGTTCATCTGTTTGATTGTGTTATAATTGGAGTGTAATAATGGATTACATATTACTTAATGTTGAGTAGGTTGACCAGTTGCAACATTTGTGGAACGCACAGTTCACACCTACAGTTAAAATAAGGAAAAGTTAGGGTCTCGGCTGCCTTTTTAAAATAGTTTGAGTGGTCTGGTCTGTCCATAAGGCTTGGAGCTGAGGGGCTTCTGACTGACTATTGTTATTGAAAGTTAGTGAAGGTGCTGGGGATGGTTTGCTGGCAGTTGTGCTGTGAGCTGCCTCAGACATTCTGGGAGACTTGAGGGTTTGGTGACCCAACTCGGGATGGAGCATGGGGACTGTAGTTATAGCATATGGGTCTGTAACATGCACAACAAATGGAGCAGAGGCTGCAGAGAGGGGAAGCTCTGAAACCGTGGAGTGAGTGCCTGTGGGGAAAGGGATCTGCGGTATCTGTTTGTGTTTTCGCCTGGACAAACACACACACTCACTCTCCCCGTTACATAAACTCCGCACACACACACACACGCACACACACACACTCACACTCCCCCTGTCTCACATGCGCACATGCACACTCTGCTCTGTCACAAGCATGCACACCCATACGCACTATATATTCATCCCGCACTCACACACACACTCCCCCTCAGTCTCTCTCACTTACACACCTTCTCTCTCTACCCCTCACACAGGCACACCGACTCACACACACGTGCACGCACACACACATATGCACGTACAAATCTGCGGCGTGAATTTGCATTTGTATTTGCAGAGACGCTTCATTTTGTTCCAAAAACATATAATTTGGAGACAGTCAGTCAATGTAACATTTTATAAACTCCTGAACTTGGAACAAACCCAGTCTGACTCCAGATGAAGACACAGACAAACTCCAAACAAGACCTCACCACTGAAATGCATTGCCTGATCGGAGGTGTCACCTCCTTTACATCGATAATGTCTGCGATTTGCATATCAATCAATCAAAACCTACACCTCGATTCTAAATGATTAAGGATTTAAGAGCCATCTTAGGTGTGTACCATTCATGTGCATGAGTTGTACAATCCTTTGATCTTTTCCTTATAACTTCTGGGTCTAAGGTCTTTCTCTCTTTCTAACACTTAATGAAGAAGCAGCGCAATGGAAGCTTGTGTTTTCAAATAAACCCGTTGAACTCTAACCGACTGTCGTGTGAATTTTGACATTGTCCGACCCAGTCCAAAACCAGTGGCTCCATATCGTACTTATTTATTGCTTATCCCATTATCTCTCTTCGTAAATAAATCTTTCCTTTCCCCATGTGGTCTTGTCTTGCAATTTAATCTATTGTGAGGCACATTACGCACTGCTGTCTGGAAATCGAGACATAATACATCCAGATGAGCCCCATTACCCATCTCTTAAACGAGGAATCAAGCGGGCTAAAAGTTGTCATGACATAGCTTTACAGAGCAGAATTAAGGAGAATCCCAAAGCATCTTACTCTTATATAAGAAGCAAGAGGGTAGGTAGAGAAAGAATTGGTCCACTAAAAGATAATGAAGGAAGACTGTGTGTCGAACCTGAAAGAATTGGTGAGATTCTGAATGATTACTTTGCATCAGTGCTCACTGAGGAGAGGAACATGACGAATGTTGAGATTAGAGATAGAAATTTGATTAGTCTGCATCATATTGACATAAGTAAGGCAGATGTGTTGGGTATGCTAGAGGTTATTAAGGTGGACAAATCCCCAGGACCGGATGGCATCTCTGCCAGGTTGCTGAGGGAGGTGAGAGAGGAAACAGCTGAGGCCCTGACAGATATCTTTGTGGCATCCTTAAATATATGTGTGGTGCCGGAGTACTGGAGGGTTGCTCATGTTGTCCCCCTGTACAAGAAGGGTACAAAGGATATTCCGGGTAACTACAGACCATTGAACTTGATATCAGTGGTGGAAAAGTTGCTAGAGAAGGTACTGAGGAATAGGAGCCATTCATGTTTAGAATGGGCATATCAGTGATAGGCAACATGACTTTGTGCAGGAGAGATCGTGCCTTATCAACTTAATAGAGTTCTTCGAGGAAGTGACCAAGTTGATAGAGGAAGGAAGGGTTGTTGATGTCATACATATGGACTTTAGCAAGGTATTTGATAAGGTTCCCCGTGGTCGACTAATGGAGAAATTGTAGTCATATGATGTGCAGGGTGTTCTAGCCAGGTGGATAAAGAACTAGTTGCGAAACAGGAGACAGAGCAGTAGTTGAAGTGAGTTTCTCGACATGGAGAAAGGTGACCAGTGGTGTGCCACAGGGGTCAGTATTGGGGCCACTGCTGTTTGTAATATATATATAAATGATCTGGAAGAGGGCACTGTTGGTATGATCAGCAAGTTTGCAGATGATACGAAGATTGGTGGAGTAGCAGAAATCATAAGGGATTGTCAGAGAATATAGGAGGATATAGATAGACTGGAGAGTTAGGCAGAAAATTGGCAGATGGCGTTCAACACAAATATGAGGTGATGCATGTAGGCAAGACTAATTCGAGAGCGAATTATACAATGAACAGAAGACCCTTGAGAAAAGTTGGTGGGCAGAGAGATCTGGGAGTGCAGGTCATTGTACCCTGAAGGTTGCTGCACAGGTGGATAGAGTGGTCAAGAAGGCATATAGTACACTGGCCTTCATTGGACAGGGTATTGAGTATAAGAGCTGACAAGTCATGTTAACATTGTATATGACATTGGTTCAGCTGCATTTAGAATACTGTGTACAGTTCTGGTCGATACATTAGCAAAAGTATGTGGACGATTTGGAGAGGGTGTAGAGACGGTTATCGAGGACGTTGCCTGGTATGGAAGGTGCTAGCTATGAAGAAAGGTTGAGTAGGTTAGGTTTATTTTCATTAGAAAAAAGGAGATTGAGGGGTGACATAATTAAGGTTTACAAACTCATGAAGGGTATAGACTGGGTGGATAGAGACAAGTTCTTTTTCCCAGGGCGAAGGATTCAATAACGACAGGTCAAGCTTTCATGGTGAGAGTTGGAAAGTTGGAGGGGAATACACGCTACGGGTGGTGGGCGTTACCAGCAGAGGTGGTAAAGGCAGGCACGGTAGATTCATTTAAGATGCATCTGGACAGATGCATAAGTAGGTGGGGAGCAGAGGGATACAGAAGCTTAGGAATTGACCGATAGGTTTACACAGTACATTTGGATTGGTTCAGGCTTGGAAGGCCGAAGGGCCTGTTCCTGGGTTGTAAATTTTCTTTGTTCTTTCTTTGTCACATTTTTAAGAAAGCTAGTCAAATCATTCAAACATGATTTATTCTTCATAAAACTATGTTGACTGTGCTGGATTCTGGCTTGACTTTGAAAATTTCTTGTTATTAATTCCTTCATAATGGACTCTAACAATTTGTCTTCAATACCAATAGATTTCTCACAACTTTTCATTCCCTAATGAATTTGGTTATTATAATTTTTTTGCTTTCTATAAACTCATGTTCCCTTTCACAATTCCTGTGTAACAGGCACAAGGCTGTAAAAGATCTGTGCTAATTGCTGTGTAAGAGACATGAGTAGCTGATTGGGCACATTCTGTTCCTGCTTTATACACTCGCGGGGCTGAATGTCCTCTTGGTGTTTCTACATTATAGTCTCAATGGCGTGCATGGCCTGCTCCTGTTCCTGACCAAGCCGTTCAAGATCTCAATGCCCTCCTCTTGTCGCTCAATGACAGGTCTGGGTCTTATGGAATCTTCCTGCTCAAATGTCACTTTTCAAGCGCTGAAATATGCAGGCAAGTTGTGTTGCCCACACTGGGTAGCTCAGTGATTAGCACTGCTGCCTCACAGTACCAGAGATTCGTGTTCAATTACAGTCTCCAATTTCCTCCCACAGTCCCAAGACGCGCAGGTTCGGTGGATTGGCCACGCTAAATTATCTATAATGTCCAGGGATGGGCAGGCTAGGCGCATCAGTCATGGAAATGCCAGATTATAAAGATTGGGTGGGGTGAGATAAGTTGGGGGGAGAGGAAATGAGGAAGCTGGACTTCATCCCAGTGATCATTGAACTAGATCCCTCCAGTCATCATACTGGATCCCATTGCTAGATCCACTTGATCACTGCACCGGTCCAGCTGGATTCCTTCCCTCGCTGAACTTGATCCCAGTGATCGTTGAACTTGATACCTCCAGTCATCCTACTGAATCCCTGCGCTAAATCCACTGGATCACTGCGCTGGTCCTACTGGATCCCTTCACTCGCTCTACTTGATCTCAGTGATAATTGAGCTCGATCTCTCCAGTCATTGTACCGATCCCTGCACTAAATCCACTTGATCACTGCACTGGTCCAACAGGATCCCTTCCCTAACTGGACTTGATCACAGCGATCATTGGTATGCATATGCTTAATTTTTAAAAATCGTTTGATGTCTTTATATTATCTGTGCTAAAATAATAATTTTATTCTTAAAATGTATTCCATAGTTTTTGTCTCCCTGAGAAGAGAAAATATGCATCCAGCTGACTATTCTCAAAATTGTATATGCTTCAAAAGGATTTCTCATCTAAGTCCAAAACTGAGAATGTTTCAGAACAAAAGACCTTCATTCCAGGAAGGTGTGAACAAAACATTCTTGATAAGCTTCTATAACTTTTTTTTTAGGTTACGGGATCAAAACTGCACATAATGTGCCAAATGTGGTCTTAACAATGCCCTCTACAGATGTAGACTCGTAAACTGTGAAACTGAAAAACCACAACAGGTCAGCCACACCCAACGAACAGGAGACTTGATGTTTCGGGCATATTCCTGATGAAGTACTTATACCCGTGACGCCAATTCTCCCGCTCCTCGGATGCTGCCTGATAGGTTGCGCTTTTCAAGCCTCACACTGTTCGACTCTGATCTCCAGCATCTGCACTCCTCACTTTTACTGGTACAGATGCAGTAAAACATTCCTGATTAAACCTGGTACATTTTGCCAGAAACACAATCATTCCACTTAGCCTTCAAATCACTTACAGCAAGTGCAGACTAACGACATATGATTCATGTACCAGGATCATGAATACCATCTGCATCACAGAGTTCTGCAATCTCTCTCCACTTAAATTGTTTATCATTGTTTTATAAATCCATCCAAAATAGACAACTCACATTATGCTATATCTGGATAAGGTTTGCTCGCGAACCTCCCTTTGCCTATATCACATTGATCACACACGACCTCTATTTGCTGACATACTGGATGACCAGCTTGGTGTTTGAGCTAATTGGGCTTTGATATATTCAGCCCCTTCCTCCAAATCTTTGATAGAGATATTGATCGTTGATTATCCCACAGCGATCTCTGGGGCACTCCACCAGTGACAGCTTTGTAATGTGAAAATAAGCATTTACCTCTACTCTCTATTTCCTGTTAGGAACGGCTTCCTGTGTAGTATCTCACGCAGTTTAAATGGCCTCCTGTGCAGTAAAATGTACTCAATGAGCTAAAATTTTAGTTGTATTTTCCTCTGTAACTCGTTAAATAGGCAGAATGGTCTCCTCCAGTCTCATGGTAACGATAATGACTGTCTGAATGAGAAGGCCCCCTATTTCTGTCACAGCTTCGAGGGGTGGATGGATGGCACAATACATGGGGTAATGGCAGCAGTATATCCCTGTAACAGCATCGCGGGTGGATTGAGGGAACGACACATGGGCTAGGGGCATCACTATATCACTGTGACAGCCTCGAGGGCGGATTGAGAGAAGAACACGTGAGGTAGGGACAGCAGTTGGTCATTCGGCACCACCAGTCAGAATGCTCATGGCTGATCCGTTTGTGTTTGACCATCCGTCTCCTGCCTGTTCTCAATAAATATTGACTCTCCAGTCCAGCAAAGCTCAGTCGCATTCACCTTGAATATCTTCAAAAACCGAGTCTTCACTGTTCCCCGAGGATGAGGACCCGACAGATAGTACAACACTAAAGTGAAAGGGGCGACCTTATTACAGTGTGGGACACGTTATATTAAACTGTGTTAACCTAATATGAAATCGCCACCTCTTTTAAAACACAAGGCCAGAATAATTAGGCATAGAATAAACCATTCAACCGTCTAAACCTGTCCAATAGGACCACTGATTCTTTTCAATCAAATATGTATGAAACTCATTCTCTGTTCCTGTCCCAGGAAGAGAATAACTGATAGCATGACACCACACGAGCATTAAAAACGCAGAATTAGGCCATTCGGGCAATCGACTCTGAATGCCATTTAATACTGACTTAGAGATTTCTCAACATAATTCTCCTGACTACTCTCTGTAACTCATGACAGGCTTATTCAACAAAAACCTATTTATCTCTGTCTAATAAGCACTAGTGTCTGTGTCTCTGTGGGTCTGGATGTGCACTTGTGTGTGTTTGTTCATGTGTTTGTGTATTTGTGTATTTATGTGCTGACATCGGTTTATCTGTGTATTAGCCTCTGCGTTTTACTTGTGCTTGTGTCTATTTGTGTGCGACTGTCTATGTCTCCGTATGCCACTACTTGTGTGCGGTTCTATCTCCGTGTACGTACTGTGAGTGTCAGTATATTAGCGTGTTTACATATGTCTCTGAATATTTTTGTGTCTGCATCTCTCTGCAATGAGATATTTGTTGTTTTGGGAGGGAGAAAATTGTGAGAACAGACAGAACGGTTAAAGTGCGAATTGCCCTTCACTGAACATTGTTTTTTTACTCATTTGGAGGGACATGGATGTCGCGGATTCTCCAGACGACACGTCCCGGTCCTTTCCAGCTCATACCAGGGCCCTTCCCACATGGCGGGGGGGGGGGGGGGGGGAAATAGAGGAGGGATAGAGGAGGGATCAGATATCGGGCTCTCCACCATCTGGCTTGGCCCTTTCTCTCCTATTACAGTCCGTTTCTCCTGGAATGGGAGAAAGTAGGGGGAAGGGAGTGATGGTGGGAGTGAGTAGCCCTGCTGTTAGTGCTGGTGTAGGTGGAGGGGGAGTGGGAATGGTGAGGTGTCCAGAGGGAGTCAGTCCACAGTGTTGTATCTATGCAGGGTTATTAGTGTTGGGAGTATAGTGAAGGGAGAGAGAGCCCACGGGGTGCGGGGGTGAGGTGCAGAAGGTGCTGAATTCAATAGTGAGAGTGTGAGTGCGTGAGCCTTATTTGGAGATAGAGTGTGAGCCTTGTTAGAGGGTAGGTGCTATAACAGGTAGTGAGAGTGAGGGAGCAGAGAGAGTACGGTAACAGTTAACCTGACAGAGTGGGGAGGATATTGATTCTTGTCCTGTGATGCTGGTCATTTCTTCAGATCATGTCAGTGTCGAGGTGACCCTCCCCGAATGTCTTGTCCAAGTCTATCACTAATAACGCCACTGACCCTGTCCCTCAGATTTCACAGAATCCGTTTGGGTCGATCTTACAAATAGGAAGGAGAAGCAAGCATTGGTGTATTATGCACCTAAACCAATGGTCTTGTGCAAATTCTGTGCATTATATGCTCTGAAAATTAGAGATGCAAATATTGTAGGTGCTGCAGTATTACTGCATGATCTCAAATTGCATCTAACCTGCGTTAACTAAGTGAGTGCTAATGTTGTGAAAAATAAATTCCATAAGCGTATAACAGGTTGGTTGAAGAATATGTTGGGACTCAAACAAGAGAGTAGGTTATTTTGGATTTGTTGTTGTGTGGTCAGAAGGACTCATTATTATCCTTGCTCTGAGGACGAGAGACGTTAAAATGTTGTATTCTACACGGCACCAGCATGCAAAGTAGAATGTTTGAGCATGAAGTGGTAGACACGCAATGGTTGTTAGAGTCATAGAACCATGGAGCCCTGCAGCTTGGATACTGGCCCTTGGGACCAAAGTGGTCCGTGCCAACCAAAATGTCCATCCTGCTCATTCCATTTCCCTGCCCTTGCCCCTTATTCTTCTAAATCTTTCATATCCGCGTATTTGTCTGAAAGCCTTTTGAACATTGTTAATGTACGTGCCTCAACCAAACCGCTGTCTTCTAATTCCATACGTGCACCAACCTCTGCATAAAAAACGTTGGTGCTCTGGATCCGTTTTGTTCTTTCACCTCTAACCTGATGTCCTCTCGTCCTTGATTCCCAAAACTGGAAAAAAAGAATGAGTGCATTCACCTTATCCACGCATCTCATGTTCTTATACAATTCTATACGATTCCCCCTCAGTTTCTTACACGCAAAGGAAAATATTCTGGCCGGTTCAAACTCTCCCTACAACTCAGACCGTCGAGTACTGGCAACATCCGTGTACATTTCTTCAGTCCTCTTTCCAGTTTAATCACATCCTTCCTATGGCAAAGTGAACAAAACCGAACACAATACTCCATGTGCATGCCTCACCAGCGTCCTGTCCAACTGCAACATAACTCGCCAACTTCTATACTCAATGTCCTGACTGATGAAGGCCAGTGTGCAAAAAGCCTTTTTCACTGCCGTGTCTACATGGAACTACTTTCAGAGAACCACAGACCTGAGATGCAAGGTCCTTCTGTAAAACTACACTCCTTCAGGGTCTAACATTCACCACGAAACTCCGACCTGGATTTGACTTTCCAAAATGCAACAACCCACACATATCTATATTAATCTCCATTTGTCATTTCTTGGCCCACTTCCCCAGCTGAAAAAAATGTCCTGCTGCAATTTCTGATAATCTTTCTCAATGTTCACAGTTATGCCTATTTTATTGACATCAGCCTAATTACTAATCATGCCTTCTACATTCTCATCCAAATCATTGATATAGATAACAAAAAGTAATAGTCCCAGCACCGCCCCTGAGACACTTCACTAGTCACAGGCCTCCAGTCCAATAAGCATCCTTCCAGTATTAGCCTCTGCTTTCTCCCATCAAGGAAATTGAGTATCCAATTTGCCAGAGTCCCCTGGATTCCATGCTATCGAACCTTTCAGAGCAGCCTATCATGTGGAACATTATCAAAGGCCTTTCTGAAACCTAGATAGACTACGTCTACCACCGTACTCTCATCAACATTCCAGGTCACTTCCTTAAAAGAACGCTAAAGAATTGTGTGCCATGATATCCTATGCACAAAGCAGTGCTGACCGCTCCTTATGAAACTGTGTCTTTTCAAATGCATGCATATGTTGTCTCTCAGAACCTTCTCAAGGAACTTACATGTCACAGTTGTTAAGCTAACTGGTCTTTGGTTCACAGGTTCTTCTTCAAAAACACTACTTGAACAAGGGCACAATATTCACTACCCTCCAGTCTTCTGGGACCTCCCCCGTGGACAGAGATGATGCAAAAAGATCAGCCAGTACCCGTGCAATATCTTCTCTGCCTCTTGCAGTGTTCTTGGATACACCTGATCAGGACCAGGAGATCTGCAGAAATACTGCAATGCCTGAAAAATATGTCTTTTTTTTAAGGTAGACTCACCGAAGAAAGGGCAAGTGACTTAATGAAGGTCAACATAATAAATTAAAGATTATATTAATCATAGGAAGTGAGTTCAGAGGAATTCTAGACATTGTGGAAACCGGAGAATTCTCAGAAATTTGTTTGTGTGGAGTTTGCATATTCTTCCCGTGTCTGCGTGAGTTTCCTTCGGGTGCTCCGGTTTCCTCTCACAGTGCAAAGATTTACAGGTTAGCAGAATTGGAAATGCTTATTTTCCAAAAGTGTTCAGGGATGTGTAGATTAGGTGCATACGTCGCAAAGTGTAGAATCAGAGGCGAATGGGTCTGAGTGGTTACTCTTTGGAGAGGCGGGGTGGACCTTTTGGGTCCAAGTCCTTTTCCACACTGTGGGCTTTAAATGATTCTGTGAAAAAAGAACACAAAGACTGCATAAATCTACCATCTGTATTGCAAAGAAAACAAAATAAAAGCAGGGTCAAATGTGGAATTTTATAATTGGGAGAGGAGAGGTTATTGTGGAGAACAGGGAAATGGCCAAGAAAGTAACCAGTTACTTTGCATCTGTCATCACGGTGGAAGATCCAGAAAATCTCTGAGAAATACCAAGTGATCACATGGAACCTGTGGAACTAAAGACAGAAAGTCAATTCATATCAGTAACAAGGTAGTAGTTGAAGGTTAGCATAGTAATATTGTAGCTGGATTTAGCATTGCTAAGTCTGATGAGTCAGTTGTACTTCGTATCAAAATATTAGATATAACTCATCAATAGACGCATTAATTGTGGTATCGATGACTATTTTATTTTCCTGTACATTCTGCATAGACTGGAAGTTAGTAAATGTGTTCCAAGCGTTGTAGGTGAATGGAAGGGATCAAGCATCTGCAAAGGGAAGTTGAGATAGTGTAGAGAACTGCAGACCAATTAACTTGACATCTGTAGGTAAACTGATAGAATTTATGATATAGGATCTGATATTGGATATTTCGAAATTAAAGGCAACATTGAAGAGAATCAGGTTGCACTGACAGAGTCTGACAGAATCTGCATATTTGAAAAACTTCAGAATGATTTGAACTTGTTTATTGCAACATAGAAATGGCATATTTCGATTTTCAGAAGACTTTTTATCCGAACTCAGGCAATGAATTCATAAATAAAGTAATGTGAATGGTAATTGGAGGAATATTTAGAAGTGGAAAGTTAAAGTCAGGTTTGCCTTCATTTAAGAGAATCAGAACATTGTCGGAAGGTCATGCTGAAGCAGTTTCACAGCTTGCTAATTAAACTGTACATAGAGTATTGAGTCCAGTGTTGGTGACCCAATCTGAGAAAGGATATACTGACCACGGAGGATGTGCAATGGACATTCTCCAGATTAATCCCTCAGATGGTGAGATTGCCTGATGTGGAAACTCGGCCTGTGTTCTTTAGAGTTTCAAAGAATGAGTGGTGATCATAGTGAAATTTAGAAAAAGGCACTAAACATATGACAAGGTGGAAAAAAAGGATTTTTCTCTGGCTGTCTGCTCTACACTTAATCCAAATAATGGCAGGTAAAGGATAGACCATTTCAGACAATAAGAAAGGCAATTCTTCATTTGAAGGGGACTGACTAACACAGCGACATGGAAACCTGCTGGCAGGGCAAGATTAGGGAGAATCCCCAGATATTCTACTGGTACGTTAAGTGGAACAGAATAACCAGGGAATAGGTTGGACTCAATGGTGACTTGCCAAGTTGCATCCAAATCAACTTAGTGGTAGGAGACAGAAGGTCTGCTGGTAGAAGTCTGTTTGTTTGACTGGAGACCAGTATCCAATCGTGTACCACAGGGATCCGTGCTGTATCCCATATTATTTGTGATTCGGAGATGCCACTGTTGGACTGGCTTCGGCAAAGTTTAAAAATTACAGAACACTAGGTGATAGTCCACCAGTTTATTTGGAGGTACGACCTTTCGATGAGCATCATCACGTGATGAAGAAGCAGCGCTGCGAAAGCTAGTGCGTCTGAATAAAACTGTTGGATTATAACGTGGTATTGTGCGATTTTAGCGTTATTATTTGTAGTATTCACAAATGATGCAGCTGTGAATATGGAGGGGATTGGGGTGAGTGTGATAAATCAGTTTGCGTTTGACACAAAGTTTAGCTGGTTGATTGGCAGTGAGGAGGAAGGCCTTATATTACAGGAAGATACAGATGGAATGATCAAATGGGTGGATCAATGGCCAATGGAATGTAACCCTGATAAATATGCGGTGATGTACTTTGGAAGAAGGAACCAGACAGGGAGGACTCAATGAATAGCAGCACACGAGGAAGCTCAGAGGGTGTTTCTCCACATATCCCTGAATGTGATTACGCAGATTAATGCACAAGTTGAAAAAGCATAGCGACCACAAACATAGCCTTTATTCATGGGGGCACAGATTGTAAGAGCTTTGTGGAACTTTGGTTAAGGCAAATGGAATACTATGTACAGTTCTGGGAGCCACACTACAGGAAGTATGTGATTGCACTGGAGAGGGTGCAGTGGAGATTCACCAGGATGTTCCCTTGGATGGAGTAAATCAGCTCGGGATGTTTACTTTGAAGCAGAGAAGGCTGAGAGGGACGTGCTTCAGAAGAATAAGATTACCAGGGGCATGGACAGCATGGATAGACAGCAGTTGTTCCTTTCAGTCAAAGGGCTAAGAACAAGGGAGTGCCATTTTAAAGTGAAGGGTTTGCTGTTTAGTGAGGATTTGAGGATTGTGTTTCATCCAGAGGCTGTTGGGGTCAGGAATTCACTTCCTGAGAGGGCAGTTGGCACATGTAACCTCACAACCGTTAATAAATACATGGTCGTGCCCTTGAATTGCCATAACATACATACCAATGGCCTCGTATAGGAAAGTGGGACTAATGTAGATGGTGCTGTATTTATGACAGTACAGAGCCAGTGCTTCTGTGATTGTATGGGTTGGACGATTGTATGAATTGATGAGCTTCTGAAGAATATATTAACTAGGGTTATAAAAATGAACTTGTCTCCATGAGCTAGAACAGGGAAAGCTAAAAGTATCTCATGCCCTGCTCCCTTCCTGATGTTTCTGTGCAAGCTGTGGGAAAGCTCTGTAATTGTTGTTGCAAGCTCTTAAACATTAGGAAGGCAGCATCTGTCTGGCTGAAAGGACTGTGTTTCCGGTTCCCTTTTCCAAAGCTCATTGCCGGTGTTCTCTTTGTTTTTATCCTTTAAGAAAGCAGAACAATTTGATACAATTGTACCAAATTGCCTGGCCGTTTCAGAGACCATTATAGAGTTTATCACATGTCTGTGTGTCTGGACACACTCGTAGGCCAGACCAGGAAGCACGGGAGATTCACTTCCTGAAAGTACACTAGGAAAGGGACAGATGTTCACAATGGACATTCGATTGAAGGCCAATATTACTGGCACCAGATTTTATGTCTCGATATTTTGTTAATTGTTTTCAACTTCCATCAGCTGCCAGAGCATTATCCCGGTCTGGATCAGTAATCCAGTGACATTTCCACAACAGCACCATCTCCACATGGAGACCTGTCGGAAACCACACTGAGCACATTATTTCTGTGCTGCTTGACAGCTCTGTCAAAAATAACTCCCACCAATGCCACTATCGCGACGGGATTGAGGGGTGGTAAATGGTCAGACTGCAGTCATTCCCTTGACATGGGACTGGATATTGTTGAGGAACTTCCCACTTGGCCAGGCAGATGTCAGAGTTGGTGCTGGATTGAAACAGTTTCCCCAGTGACACAGCTTGGTGTGCAGCACAATCTTCATTCCTATTGCAGGAATGGTGTCCGGGTCCATTCCCATTGTCATATCTACTGTGATCAGCTGTTTCTTCATTTAACGTGCAGCGAATCGAATTGGTTGAAGACTGCCATCTGTGATTCTGTGAGCATCATGAGGAGGGTGAGGTGGATTATCGAGTCAACATTTCTGGCTGAGGATGGTGCAGATACTTCATCATTGTCTTTTACACTAATGTACAGGGCTGGGGATATTTGTGGAGTCCTCTCCTCCTGTAAGTTGTTTATTAGTCTATCAACGATGACTGGACGTGGCTTGACTGCAGAGTTTCGATCTTATCTGTTTGCCTTGGAATTATTTCCCACTCTCCACCAGACGGTAGTTCTGCTGTTTGGAATGTAACCAGTCAAGTGCGGTAGCATTAGTGGGTTATCATCAGGTTTCGATACACATGGTTCTGACTCTGGCATGTTCACACAAACTCGGCACTGAACCATCACTCGGCGTGATGATAATGGTAGAGTGATGGATTATCCTGGGAGAAAAGTTATGGATTGTGATTGAATGCAATTCTGCTGTGGCTGATGCTGTGATCTACAGCATCACATGATATCAAGTGTGAGCTGCAATATCTGCAAATCTGTTTTCCTGACTTTCCCACCCAAACAATTCACACTTAGACCCGTTCATCTATCAGCCCTGTACTCAGTGACCCTACCTGGTTTCTGATGTGCAAACACATCCAGTTTCATAATCTCATTGTGCTGAGGGTCTCTCCCTGATGTCATGCCTCTAATTTGTGACATTACTCAGATACTTTAACATATTAATAGAATCATTGTCTGTCCAGTCATAATAACTTCTGTGTTTGAAATGAATATTTTTTCTGCTGTTTTTCTCCCTGACCATGACTAAGACCTCTGCCGTGTCAGTGATGCCAGCCTTATGTCGTTTCAGAGCCAATGAACTTGTGCACTTTGCGTTTTTGTTCACTTCCAAATGTACAGCGCTCTGTGTTGGACAGGGCTTTTGAGCAGATTTAACACACATCTTTGGAAAATGTTCAGAAACAGAAATTGCTGAAGAAACTAAGCAGTTCTGGATGCATCTTGTGAAATGAAAGCTGAGTTCATCTTTCGAGTCCAGTGACTCTTCGACAAAGCTCTCAGTTTCTACAGCAATTTGTGCATTTTTATTTCTAGTATTTATAGTTGTTTGCTTAATTGAAAATTTGTGCTGTGCATATTCATTTCTGGAGAAACTTAGCAGGTCTGGCAGCATCTGCAGAGACAGAGAAACAGAGTTAGCGTTTCAAGTCCAGTGTGACACTTCTTCAGAACTGAAAAGGATTGGAAAGTGGGCATTTTAGTTCCTTGACAGAGGTGGGGGTATGTGACAGGGAAAAGAGGGTGTGCCAACAGATAAACAGACTTTTAACGTGGTGAACGAGAAGATGGTGTCAAATGAGTTTAAATTAAGATGTGAATGGGAGAAAGGGGTTCTCTCTTTTGAATGCAAGATAAAGGAGACACACCCAAATAAGGTCATACGGATGCCAGGAGGGAGAATGTTGAACATGTGGTATTATATAGATCTGGCCAGAGATACATTTTCACTGTAGAGATCACCACTGTCAGAAAAAGGAATTCGGCTCATTGGCACGAGTAAGATTTTCATGCTGCCTTAGTATTGTAAAGTAAAGAAGAAAACCAATAACAGTGTGAAGTTTGGGCTGAGTGTTGTTTACCCGTCACTTTTAACATTGTTTCAAACTTGCAGTGCTTATCTTTAAATGTTTGTTCTTGATGTTAGTCTCAAATGAAGTGTAGGAACTTGAGGGGTAACATTATAGTAATTTACAGAATCAGGGGAGGATTGGGCAGGGTGAAAAGCCGAGGTCTTTTCCACAGGGTAGGAAAATTAAATCGTAGAGCCATTGGTTTATGATGGAAGAGGGAAGATTTAAAAGGGAGGAAGAGGGAACTGTTTTTTGCACAGAGGGTGATGTGTTTATGGAATGAGCTGCCAGAGGAAGACTGGCAGATGCAGGTACAGCTCCAACATTTAAAAGACATTTGGACAAACATGTGAATGAAGACCGTTTAGAGGCATATGGGCCAAATGCAAAAAGATGGGAAGAGTTTAATTTGGAAAACCTGGCCGGCATGGACAAGTTGGACCAAAGACAGTGTTTGTATGTGAATATAGAAAGCGAAGGAAAGGGAAGAAAAGATGTGATGTAGGTAATTTGGCAAGAAATATAAAAACAAGCAGCACGAAGTTTCCCATGTATGTAAAAAGAGTTAAAGAGGTGTGTGTGTGATCTTTGGTAAAAAGGAAGTCAGGAAAGTATATTGAGGATATTTGGAGGGTGTGACTGGGGAACTGGATACAGGGAACAGACAGATAATTTACACCAGTATTTTACATCGTTCCTCACAGGGGAAGGTGCTGTAAATATTTCAATGGTATAAGCAAAATGGTAATCGGAGGGAAGATCTAGAACTGTTTCTAACAGAAGGAACAAGGCAATACTCAAACAGATTAGACCAAGGGTAAATAGTTCATCAAAATTCATAGCTGGTTTTAAAAGAAGTGGTCACCGAGTGGCTGGTGGCTCTGTGAGAAATACTCCGTAACTCTCTGGATTAAAGGAGTGTTCCAGTGAAACTGGAGAACCGCCAATGTAGCGCCTGTTTTCAAGAAACGAGTGAGTCTGAAAGCAGGAACCACTTAGCCTAACCATGATTCTGTGAGAGTCTGTTATTAATAAAGGGACTGCAGAGCATTTAGAAAAGCATCACACAGAGTCAGCATGGTCTTGTTAAAGGCGAACTACACTTTACCTGTAAAATCATGCAAAGTTTTTCTGGAGATCCCTGAGAATGTAACAAGTGGCCTTGATAAAGGGAGACTGGTAGACACGAGGCTTTCCAGAGATTTTCCAAAAGGTATCACAAAATATAGGTTCTTACACAAGACAGAATCTCATAGTATGATAGATAATGCATTAACATGGGATGACACTTGGTAAACATTTAGAAATCAGAGAGTCAGGATTCATCGATCTTTATGAAAAAATGAATCTACTGGAGTACCACAAATATCAGTCCAATGGCAAGAGCTGCTTACAAGAGCTGCACTCAGCTCCTGACGGTGGGAGCCGAGGGCAATATACATCCGAGTTTGAGGATGACACTGACAACCAAAAGGCCGGCTGTTATTAAATGAAGAGGACTCCCAAAAAAGGAGCAGTACAATGGAGTGGCTTGTTTCTGTGTCTGAAACGTAACGTCAGCATATTGATGCAGAAATATTGGTTCATTAGACTGGTTTCTGGAATGAAAGGATTGAATTATTCATTGTGGTTTTAATGAATGAGGGTGCCATTACTGAAACGGACAAGATACAGAGGGGGCTTGACAAGGTCGGTGTTGAGAATGTGATTCCACACCAGGGCAGATTCTCGAAGTCAGGGATGTAGATACAGAATAAGGAATATCGACTTCAAACTGAGATGTAAAGAAATATCATCTTTCAGAAGGTAGTGAATGGCTGGAATTTCCTAACCCCGAGAGTTGTGGAGGTTGGCTCACTGATTGTATTTACAGATGGGTGTATTATTTGTGACATTTCAGCGAGTCGAGGGATGCAATGGGTTAGCAGGAAAGTGGAGTGAGCCGCGGAGTAGATCAGGCACGTTCGTATTGAATGACAGAGCAGCTTCCAATTACTTAAGTTCTTATTTATGTTTTTGGAAAATAATTGATTATTTTCCTGGAAGTCATGATGTAAAATTTTGCATTCAGACACAGCAGAGGATTTGTCTGAAATGACCTTGTGTGGGGAATGGGGGCAGTACTCAAAGCGAATCTGGGCCTGTAACATGACCTACATCAGGAGCAGAAGTGACTGAGAGGAGAAGCCTGAAAAGAGGGATTGGGGGAGGGAGGTCACTGCCTGACCCAGCCTGGATTTTCCAATACATTTGCCAAACTACACCAAAACCATCGGAGTGGCCTCAATCTGCTCCTGCACAGCAGGACCGAAGGGCTGAATGGAACATCAGAACATAGGGCTAATGGACACGTCTGGGCCATTCGGCACTTTGACATTATTCCACCAGTCAATAAGGTCATGGTTCATCTCATTGTGTTCCCAGCTGCACTTTTCTCTGATTTCACAATGATCCCTGCTCAACTGTCTATGGGAAATCAGACAAAGTCAGCCTCGATATAATATAAAGATTCAGCCCTCCAATCATCTGGGTGAGAGAATTCCCACTTGAACAAATTCCCACTTTGTGAATTTCTCCTCAATCCGGTTCTGACTGAGGTTGGAGGGTGTCACTGTTTCCTTTTGTAGTCCCGCTCCTCCACTGCTCACAACAAATTTAAATGTAACCAGGTTGGCGATATGGCCAATGGTAAAGGTCTAAAACTGGGTCAGGTTCAGTTATCAGAACAAGTCAGTTGGACTTCTTCAGTCAGCTACAACTAATTAACAGAATCAACTGAGGAGTATGATGGATATGTAGTTCTCACTACGGCCGCTCATCACCATGGAGCTGGGTTCAATTCCAACCTCAGGTGAGTTTGAACATTCTGCACGTATCTGTGTGGGTTCATTCCCAATGTTCCAGTTTCCTCCCAGAGTACAGAGATGTGCAGCTTAGAGTGGATTGACCATGCTCGATGTCCCTTTGTTGAGAGAGCGTCCCCTTCATGGTAACCCCTGTCAGTGTGAGGAATTGAACCTGCGCTGTTGGCCTCCCTCTGTATCACAAACCAGCCGCCCAGCCAACTGAGTGGGAGACAGTGTAACTCTTACAGACAGCAACAGAGGCAAAGGGCAAGCGAAACTTTCATAACAAGGAAAATGGTACAATTCAGATAACAGTCAAGATAACAGCGGAGGATAAAAAGGTTCTCTGCTCAAAATTGTATTTCATAACAGGACAAGTGTTTAGAAGCAGTGTTTGGCTGAATACAATAAAGTGAGACAAAGTGAAATAGCCAGAATTACTAATTGTGATTGGATATAAAATAAGTGCATATTTTTGCAGGAATCCAGGGGGTTGAATGACAGGAACTTCCTGTACCTGAAAATGGGAATTCTTTGGAACACTATCTGGAATTTTCCACACTCAAAGTGTGTGTGTGTGTGTGTGTGTGAGAGAGAGAGAGAGAGAGAGAGAGAGAGACAGAGCAGATACTGCACAGAACTGGGTGGGGAGCTCAGACCATGCTCGGTGCGGCTGGTGATGAGGCCTCCACTGGGAAGAGAATGGACCACCCCAAACTAGCCCATCCACTAGGACCTCTTTGCTCCTGTTGAAAAATCGTGGTGATAGTTCCCCTAATCTAATGCTCGGGGTCAACTGTGCAGGGTGGCTTCAAACTGTGGAAGTTCATCAGTGTGCCCAATGGCCTTTGAAAGATGATACCCGTGTCAGTGATCATAGAATTGCCAGGGACATCAGTGCGATGATGAGTCACTCCAGCCATGTTGGGTTGTAGAATTGGGGTGGCATTGAATGCGAGGAACACAATGAGATTGAGTGGGTAGTTAATGAGCTGAGTTTGATAAGATAGCACCATGAAACTAGTCCAGTCTGGTACAGACAATCCCGCTGTCACACTCAATAAAAATGTCACTGAGACAAACTATTTTAGATTCAGCCCAATGAGTCGAAGTCTCTGCTGACCCTTCACTCAGTTACAAAGTTGCAAAACAAATGTTCACCTAAAACTCTCCCTCATCTTTATTGACGTCACTATCCCCTTCACCTATCATTCCCAGGAATACTGGCTCATGTTGCAGGATGCTGTCGAAATGTCTTCATTTCAGCATTCTGAAACCTGTGATCATACATGAAATTGTCTCTCAATCTCTCTTTCGCTTTTTTTTTACCCAAAATCCTTTTGATTGTTGGTAGTTAAACTGATTTCCCCGCCATCTCTCTCTGGCAGGAACTAAGGAATACGGGCTAGGCAATAAGGACTCTGTATCAGAGTGATCATGTAACTAGACGGGTAATTCAGAGGCACGGGCTGTGACTCCAAGGCAGTGTTTAAAATCCTACCACAGCCGATGACAGAGCTTAAATTCGAATGACAAAAATTGGAATGAAACCTAATTTCACTCATGGAAACCAGAAACCGTTAAGATTTATTTTCATTATTTCACTGATAGTCTTTGCTAAATAAACTTAACATTATTACCCAGTCTGAACTCAGTGTGACTTCAGACCCACAACAACATTGTGGGTTCCATTTTGTCTTGATAAATGGCCGCGTTGTCAAGGACAATTAGTGATGGACAACAAATGCTGCCCTTGCCCGTGATGCTGGCATCCCGAGAAACAACAGCATTAAAGGTGAAACAAAGCAAGGAACGGTGAGTGTTAGAGATCGAAGATAAAATTCTCCAGCGTCTGAAAGTATTGGAGAATCTATCAGGTCTGGCAGCCTCTATCAGGAGAAATGCAGATAACGGTTTGAGTCCACAACTGAAAGCAAATTGGGCAATAGTATTATTTATCCGGTATCATGGATGGTTGGGTTGGAGAAAGAGGTGGAGGCGAGGTTTAAACTGAATGGATGGAGAAATGGCCAGAAAAAGAGAGGAAAAGAAATAAAAAGTGAGCAAAGGGATTGCTGATGATGAACTGAAAGTAAAACAAAATGGCAAGTTATTCTCACATTTCCCCGTTTTCCCATATTCCTGAATATCGCGTCCATTTAGATTTGTCCCTGTTTAAAGTGAGTTTGTTTTCCTCTATCTCTCTTCTCTGAGTGTGATGATCAAATCCATTAGCAATACTGGTGCTGCCCTTGTAGTTGCTGAGATATAGAGAAAGGTAACGTTACATTGTCAACTGCTTCTTTGGAGAGAGAAACTGTTAGTGTGGAAGTGTGCAGAGATGCAACGGCTTTCTCAGCAAGGAAGAGAAACTCAGGAGTAGAAATAGTTTTCAATACTGAGCGCATGCACATTCCGTGTGGGGAATTGACTTGTTCCTGTCATTGAAAAATCAGTGGAGTTTCTGTGATGCTTATCTCGGGTTTGCATTGTCAGCTGCTGGGTCTGGTGACCCCACTCTATACGCTGCATTTACAAAGTGTCTGGGTCCGTGGTAAACAAATGGAGATGGGGCTCCACAGAAGGGAAGCTCTATCAATAGGGTGGTGCAGGACAGTGCACTATCTTTCCTGGGATTTCCCGGGACATTTGTCTAAGCTGGAATATGTGTCAGGTATGAAACCAGTCTGCTCCTTCAGAATACTGTGTAGCCTCACACCAGTGACAGGACTGTGCTGATGCTCACCACGAATTCAACTGAATTAATTCTGGAACATTCCAGGCAGGAATGAATAACATATCCATCACCACCGGTGTGTAGTCCTCCGATATATTCGCTGGCTGACAGAATCCATCTCTTGTGTCCATCTCCCTAGGAAGATACAGTAAGAAACTTCCAGAAATACAAGGGTACAGAGTGACTGGTGAAAATGAGGAACAGCAAGAATTTAGAATGAATAAGAGGTATGTCTTTCAAAATCTCATTGAATTTTAGGTTGGCATTATGCTGTATCTGATGAGCTACATCCCTGAGTATTGAGGAGGTGGAAGTAGAGCTAGTGAAAGAGTTCCTGATCATTCTTCGAAGTTGGTTAGATTCTGGAAAGGATCCTCCACACTGGAAAGCAACTATTGTAAACCTAGTTAACGATCACACAACACCAGGTTATAGTCCAACAGATTTAATTGGAAGCACACTAGCTTTCGGAGCGTCGCTCCTTCATCAGGTGACAGTGGAGGGCTCGATCGTAACACAGAATGAACAGCAAAAATTTACAGTATGATGTTACTGAAATTATACATTGAAAAACCGATTTTCTGTTTAACCTTTCATCTGTTAGTATACAGTGATAGTTTCAATTCATTCATGTGTATATCACAACACCTTTTTTTAAAAGTTGTACTCCCGGATTAGCTGCTAACGATGGTGATAACTCGACAATATGTTGAAGCAACACATGTTGGCCCCCTGTGTTCTCTGTCTATGCCTTTGCATTCTCATCTAAAACGTGTGATAGCTGAGTTTTATATAAATTCGTGCAGTTTTTAAGCTCAGAGTTCTACATGAATGCATGCAGTTTTTGAGCAATGTCAAATGTAACCCTACAACACCTTCAACATATTGTCTCGCTATCACCGTTGTTAACAGCTAACCTGAGAATGCTACTTTAAAAAAAGGTTTAATGATTTACGCATGAAAAAAGTGAAACTTTCACTGTATTATAATAGATAAAAGGATTAACAGAGAATCAATTTTCCAATGTATAATTTCAGTTACATCACACTGTAAATTTTTGCTATAAGTTCTGTTTTACAATCGAGCCCTCCACTATCACCTGATGAAGGAGCGTCACTCCGAAAGCTAGTGTGCTTCCAATTAAACCTGTTGGACTATAACTTGGTGTTGTATGATTTTAACTTTATACACCCCAGTCCAACACCGGTATCTCCAAATCATTGTAAACCAAAATATTTAAAACAGGACAGAGAGACCAAGCAGCAAACTAAGCAGTGCTAGCTTGATGTAAGCTGTGAGAAAAACATTGGAACATTTTGTGAGGAATGTGACAACAAGATACTTGGAAAATAATGACATGCTTTGGTGGAGTCAATCTAGAAGGGGAAATGATCTTGATCTTTGATGAACCTGCTGGATTTTGTGGAGGTTGTCCGTTGTGATATCGACATTTGTGAACCAGTGGGGATGAAGTATTTGAATTTGAATAGGGGTGAGTGGGAATGTTAGAGTCCATGGGTAGGTAGGTGTGGAATACACCGAATGTAGTAAAAGTTGGATAATCGAGAGAATGAAGAGAGTAGTATAATTATCTGGAGTGAAGGCTTTGGGTTATCAGAAGGATCAGTGTTTGGGCAATAGCTCTTCACAAGAAATAAAATATTTCAGATATGAACAACAAATATCACAATTCACATTTATGTTCATTAAATAGTGAGAGGTTGGGAAGTGCGGTTGTTGAAACAGACCTGGATGTGCTTGGTCATAAATCATAAACAGAATGTTTACGTAGCAGGAAATAAATGATATGTGGCTCTTCATGCAAAATGATTAAAGTATTGGAGTAAATGTACCTTTCCCAATGATAGTGTTTTGTTGAGATACTGTGAGGTGTATTGTGTACAGCTTTATAAATAATGATCTTATCAGCGATTCAGTCCAAAGGGGTATCACCAGACTAAATCCTGGCCTGATGCTACCATGAGGAGAAATTCAGAAACTTGTGCTTAATAAAGTGTGTTAAGGTGGTTATGAGTTTATATTTTAAAAAATGCTGAAGCACATTGAGAGTTGAAGATACAAAATTGCCTTATTAGTTTAATTAAAGGAATGCCCAGGCAAATTCACATTTCCTACGTATTGGAGTGCACATATATCCACTGTAAACATATTGTCTGGTGCGTGTTCCAGTCGAGGAGAGATCTGCACGGTAACAGCATGCCGATTGTGGATTTTGAGGGTGGTGGTGGTGCGAGGTTCAGCCAGTTACAGTATTGCAAATGGACAACGCAGCAGAATGATCTAGCCTGCAATAAGGAAACATGCATCATTCTCCCTCACTCCTAACTTCACGAGAGCCATGGGTGATGGGAAATGTGGTCAATAGCCGGCAGTGCCAACATTCAATCCAGTCCAGTAGTTTTTGTGAACTGAAGGAACCATACTGAAAGGGGTTAAATAGAGCTGTTTGTTCAGTGACTGTGATTGATGCCAGTCTCCATGGATCCTAGCTATGTCACTGGATGTTTTCCGGCTCCTATTAGTAAGGGGCCTCTTGCAATGGTTTATGCCATTGTAGCAGCAGATGCATTAACTCCAGCGCTCAAAGGGATCAGCACCTACAGAGACAGAAAAAGGAGATTTCAACATCTGAGAATAGTCTGGAATGATCCATTAATGGATCAGAATCTGAGAACATTAGACTGGAATGCTGCAACAATGGACAGGAGTTTATCCTTGGGTCTTGTCTATTTTTCCGTGTCTTGGCTTCCATTACCATATCGGATATATGGTGCACTGATGATTATCCAGGCGGGTTACTATCCTATCCTCGCTATTGTTGGTGTTCCTGGTAAGTTTCTTCATCTCTATCCATTTATTAATCTCTTCAACCATGGTGAACTTCGTTACTATTCTGTTATCTATATTTGACAAAGACAGAATCTATTGTCTTCAGTTTCAAATGCAAATTCGATTAATTACCCACAAATTTCAGAACCGCCCACACACCGACCCTCACAAACATCTGAGAACGAGAATGTTCACAATCCCGAATTTAAATAAATAAAATTCATTTATGTCTCAGTATTCTGTCCATCACAAAACCTATCCACTGCCAGCTCGATTATATGCCCAGTCACCATCTTGACTTCAATGCTGACGCTTAATAAATCATGATCTATCCTTTGGTAAAATTCAGACTTTATGGTTACACCTCTCCTTTAAGCACTCTTTCAGTTGCAAATATTTCGATCACAACTATGTTCCTGTCTCTAAAATAACTTAATGACAGGAACACTCTCTCAGAGCAGTAATGTCGGAAGAAATGTAATTCAGATGCACAGGTTATTACACAGAAATGTACTATTCCACATCCTACCACAGACAATGTCAGAAAGTAAATACACAAGACAGGAATTGGAAATAAAAGCAAGTTTTACGAATAACAATCATAACATCTCCAGCATTTTGTCTATACATTTATCGATTTCACTGATGTCCTTTGGTGAATAGATCTTGCGTTACTATCTGGTCTGGCTTAAGATTGATGTGAGACCCACAGCAATGTGCTTGGTTCTGTACTGCCTGAAAGAATGACCTCGCAGTAAATGACATTTGGTTAGGTCAAAAAATGCTGCCCCTGTCAGTGATGCAGACATTCCAAGTAATAACAAAATTAAAGGTTAGATAAAGCAAAGAATCGTACAACAGATCAGAAACAATAAATAACGAGAAAGTGCCAGACAAACTGAGCAGATTTGGCAGCCCCCTCGGTTCGAAAGAAAAATAGAATTGGCAATTCGATTCTAATGACCATACATCAGAACTGAACACAGTTGGGAAATAATGTGTTTGATGTTGGTGACACCGACATCTATTATGAAAGGGAGAATGACTGAGTTGAATAGATGGAAAAAGAGAGAGATAGAGAGAACGAAGCAAACAAACAGATTGCTGATGCTCAGCTGGGATGTAAATAAAACATGAAATTAAATCTTACTTCTGTTTCTCCTGTTCCCATATTACTGATAATCATGACCATGTAAGGTATATGTCCCTGTTTAACGTTATTTATGTCTGTGTTCTCTCTTCCCTGAGTGTGATCATCATCTTTTATGTATTAATGGGATGCTGGACCTGTATTTAATTCCCTTCCCTCATTGTACTTGAGAAGGTGTTGGTGAGCTGCCTTCCTGACCCACTGCAGTCAGTGGGCTGTAAGTAGTCAGTGCTGAGGTCCATGCGGTTTCATCTCTTTGAGGCTTTGAAGTGAGTGATATAACTGAGTGTCTGGCTTGGCCATTTCAAACAGCAACTGAGAGTTAACCACATTGCTGTGGGTCTGGAGTTACATGTAAGCCCGACCAGCTGAAGAAGGTAGATTTCCTTTCCTGAAGGGCATGAGGGTGCTCGGTAGGACAATCGACAATGGTTTCATTGTTTCATTTGATTCTTAATTCCTGATATTTCATTGAATTCAATTTCCAACATTTGCCGTTGTGGGATTTAGTTCCGGTGTCTGGGTCATTATATGATCCCTAGTTTCATACTCAGAGATAACACAGTGGGATCATCGCCTCCTCAGTATCTCCAATCAACTCCAATGGCAACAGTGATGTTGTTGTTGGTGTGACTTTGCTTCATAAGGCAAATAAATGATTGGCAAAAAATGCCATCCTTCTCATTGTGTATTTATGAGAAGGCGAGATGATGGGAAATGCTCTTGGTGAAAAGGAGCTGGATGTCCTTGACCATGGGGCACTAACAGAATCCCTACAGAGCAGTCGGGTACTGGCAGGTGGGACTAGATTGGGTTGGGTTATCTGGTCGGCATGGACGGGTCGGTCCGAAGGATCTGTTTCCATGTTCTGCATCTCTATAACTCTATGACTCAGCAAGTAATCAGCACAATAATGAGTAGTATCGTTCATTACAAAATGATTAAAGTATACGAGTGAAGACACCGTCCTGCAGTTGTGGAGTGTACTTGAGACAGTATTTTCTTTATTTATAATCAATGATCTCCTAGCTACAGAGAGACGGTGTAATGGAGTTTCACAAGACAATTTCCTGCAGTGATGGTACCATGAGGAGAGTGTGAAGGAAATGAGTGTTTATTTTTTAACACTACAAAAAGAATAACATGCGATTGCATTAACACTGGAGTGTTATCAATCAACACTCATTATTTCCAAAAGAAAACAAGGATAGCAATAGATATAACATGTTTTCCATGATACGTGTCTTCACATTTGGGCAAATTTATAGATAGGAAAGGTTTAGAATGATATGGACTTAGCGCAGGGAAATAGGATTAGCATGGATGGACATTTTGATCAGCATGAACCATTTTGTGCTAATGGCCTGTCTCCGTGCTATAGGATTCTATGACTCTATGATAGTTTACAGAGCTCTATGGAGCCCCCATGTTGGTTGAGAGAGAGAGCTCCAGGTTCTGAATGAACTCTCACCGTCTGGATGTACAGTTGGTCTGTGACCCTGCATTGAACATCATGTTGTTGACAAATCTGTCATTAGCCACACTCTGATAGTATGAACCATTCCCACCAGCTTCTGACCTCCATACAGAACACTAGCCTGTCTTCTCTGTCACAAATCAATCCTTCTTTTTTGCTAAAAATTGTTCATTGGCTCAAGTAGCCACTCTCCTTGATGTTTTTCAGAGGGTCAATAAAACGGGGCCAGGCTACGATCAGTCTGGTTTGGTACAGACAAGAAAGGGATTTTCAGAGGCCTTCTATTTATATGTAATCAGATGAACTACAGGCCAAAGTGGTCGTGCTTTCGAAGTGACCTGTATAATGAACGGGGAGTGGTCAGCCCTTTTGGCTGAGATAGCTGAGTTGAGCTGAGCTGAGCAGTTTTCCTTTGAGTCTTGAACTGGGAAGTTCAACTGGGAGCTGTGTGGAAACTCTCTCTCTTTTCGGCCCTTCAGCTTCAAACTGGAAGCATGCGCTCCATTGTAACGTTTTTACAAGGGTGTTTGATTATTGGGACTATTGTGTGTATTTGGAATAGCACAATTAAGTCTAGCTGGATAGGTTGAATTCTGTACGGGTTCTTTATTCTGTTCTTTGTATTTCATTGTGTAATTTTGTGAATAACGTTTTTGTCTGATTTAAAATCTAGTAGTCACCCTAGCTAAATTACTCCGGATAATTTTCTTTGTATAATTACCAAAACAAACTGCAAAGTTCTGCTCTGGGCTGCTTGCTTAAAAATGTTTTGAGTAGGCTAGCCTCATCCATAACAGACTGGGGGCTCATTGCTGGATTTTTAGCAGCGAATGGGTGGTGCTAGTGTGTTTAGTTCAGGTATTCGTTTGAATAGAATGACAAAGCTTCGAATTGTAATGGCGATTTCATTCGCCAAAAGTTTCCTGGTTGTGCACGCAGTGACTTTGGATATTTTACGAAAGATGACTAATTTCCAAGAATTAGCAGAGAAGCTGGAATTGGAACTGACCACTTCTGTGAGGAAAGGAGAGGTAATTACAGCAGTAGCTCGTCAATTAAACATTCTGGAGAAATCATCAGAATCTATAGAGATGGCAAGAATTCAGTTGCAAATGAAGCATCTTGAGTTAGCGGCGAGACGTAAGGAAAGGGCAGCCAAAATGAAACACTTGACTTTCGATAAAATGCAGAAGAGGGGAAAAGAGAGAGCAACAGAACAGAGAGTAAAAAGAAAGAATGACAAAAGAGAAAGCAGCAGGGGAGAGAGAAAGGGAGAGCATTTGAATAGCAAAAACTGACACTTAAAAAGGGAAGTCAGTGTAAAAGGCTGGAGATAACGGCTGAGAGTCGGCTTAGTAAGGAAGAGAGTGAGGATTAGCAAGGCCCTGGTAGTCAGAAGCCTAGTGAGAATTTGTTTGTGTATGTTCAGACATTGCCTCAATTTGATGAGAAAAATGTGATGCCCTTTTCATCTCATTTGAAACGTTAGCTAAACAAATGCAGTGGCCAGAGGCAATGTGGGTTTTGTTGATCCAAACGAAACTTGTAGGTAGGACTGGTGAGGTATTCACATCCTATCAGAGGAGGTATCTAGGGAGTATGAGAAGGTTAAAAAAAAATCTCTGCACAGGTAACCTTTCAGGAATCTAATGAGAATCCTGGTCAAACCTACACTGAGTTTGTAAGGATCAAACAGACTAATTTCGATCGTTGATAAGAGCTTTAAAATTCAGGCCAGCCAACCTATAATGCCCCTAGAGAGGTTAGTATTTGGAGGATTTCAAAAATTCACTACCTGAAATAGTGCACACTCAGGTGGAAGAGCAGAGAGTGTAAGCAGCAAGGCTAGCTGCTGAAATGGCTGATGATTATGAACTGGTCCATAAACTTGGTTTGCTTTCCAGAACCAGTTCTGGTCTCTGAGGGACAGAAATTGGAGCAAAGAGATATCCTCGTGCGAAGGGAAAGGTAGCTCACAGTGTAGAACGTAAGGATAATTTACCATGGTAATAAAAAAAAACCTTGAGGGGGACAAAGAAGATAAAATACTATGGTGTTTTCATTGTAATAAAGTGGGCCACACAAAATCACAGTGTTGGTGGGCTGGGGGAACACCAGATGAAGAATAACCAGACAAACCTGGACGTTTCGTTGAACTAGTAACAAAAAGCGTAGGGGGAGTTAGGCAACTGCCTCAGAGTGTACAAGATGATCAGTGGACGTGCTAAATCAGCGTTAAAAAATCTATATGTAAGGGTAAAGTTTATTCACATAGGCCAGGAGTAATTGGTAAGGAGGATCCAATATTAATTGACACAGATATTTTCAGTCTGTAATGCTGAGGGGTGAGGCTTTATGCACTCTTGAGAGACTATTGCCAGACAATGTGCTGGGAACATGCAAAAAGTGCTCAGTTATGTAAAATGAGGTGATGGAGTCCAGAGAAGAGTGTAGAATGTGTGGTAGGTGTACTGGACCCCTAACTCTCAACTCCAGGAATAAAATTTGTCCTTGCAAATAAAGTAGCAGATTCACCGGTAGGCGTGCTGCCTACTCTAGTTGAAAAACCAGTGGAGATGCAGTCAACTGAAGACCTGGAGAATGTTTATCCAGGAATTATCCCTGATTGCGTGATCAGAAGATCACAAATGCACAGGTTGAAGCAGGATAAAGGCAGAGATAAGGAGACTGACGTAGAGTTATCCGAAGTTTCTTTTTGACCAGATAAATGCAACAGTGAAGGAGCAAGTATGGAAACATGAAAGTATTTTTAGCTCTGCTAAGGTGATTAAATTACAGCAGAATGATAAGGAGTTACAAAAGTCATATCAAAAACCATTTAGCAAGATAGAGAATGAATGTATTCCTGTATGTTATTACTTAACAAATGATGTCTTAATGCGGATATGGAGATCAGCGCACATTGAAGCAGATCAGGCATGGACAGAAATTCTTCAAATTATTTTTCCTGTTGGGTATAGAAAGGAGGTACTGTGCGTGGCACAAGAGCTACCATTTGGAGATCATTTCGGGGTGAGGATATTACAGGCTGGAATTCAAAGATATTTTCACTGGCCTGGACTACACAAAGATGTCGTTGAATTTTGCCAGACGTCTCTAACATGTCACGCAGGCAGTAATAAAACCTGCAACTTTAATACCTATTCCAGCATTTGAGGAACCTTTTACAAGTGTCTTGATAGATTGTGTAGGTCCCCTATCGCGAACAAAAAGTGAGAATAACTATTTATTGATAATAATGTATGTGTCAACTAGATTTCCAGGGCCAGACCTATTATGCAGCATCACAGCTAAAAGAGTTGTAGAAAAAATGCGTTTTTTTTTACGAGGTACGGACTACCAATAGAGCTCCAGACAGATCAAACCTCACATCCGAATTATTCAAGGATATGATGGATAACTTGGTAATAAAGCAATTCAAATCTACTGCGTACTATTCGGAATCACAGGGAGTATGAGAGAGATGGCATCAGACACTGAAGACCATGTTGAGGTTTTATGGTCGGATTATCCAGATGATTGTGATAAGGAAATTCTTTTTGAACTATTTGTGATCACAGATGGACAGAATGAATTGACCAAATTCAGTCTATTTAAATTAATTTGTGGGCATAAAGTAAAAGGACAATTAACGAAGAAATTAATAAGTCAGAATTCAGACACCACCCATTTGGATGATGTGTCAAATTTTAGTGAACAATTAAATAGACTGGAGAATTGGGTAGACAACACTTAAAAGTATTGCAGCATACAATGAAACAGGAAATGGATCAGAAATCATAAATTGGCAATTTTGCAATTGGGAGTAAAGTAATGGTATTACTTCCAGTAACAGTTGAGACTTGAAAAGCAAGTTTTAATGTACCTTATCAAATTGGGAAGAAATTGACTGACGTGAAATCTTCGATACGGGCTACAGACAGGGAGAAATCTCACAGAGTGTGTCATGTGAATATCCTCAAAAGGTATTTTGATAGGGAAGGAAAGCAAGAGGAGAAGTTATTAAAGATGACAGCACAGCAGGAAGAACCACGTTCAGAGGATTCTGATTTGGACATTCCACAAATCAAATTGAACAATGAGAAAGTTGTCAAAGTTGTGCTAACTTATTGAGTTACCTTCCACAAGAAAAGCAAAGCGACCGAAAGAGTTATTACTATCTTGTGAGAGATATGCGGAAATAAACTAAGAAGTACGAACATAATTGTGCGTGATTTGGATACAGGAGATGCTGTTCTGATTAAGCAACATCCTTTTAGGCATGAACCTCC